>NC_046974.1:5830681-6036940 GCF_009769545.1 Cyclopterus lumpus
CAGATTCAGTTTCACGGCATCACCCGAGTGTGACCGCCCCTCGGTTGGCGTTGGCCGCGGGCTGGTGCCGCGCAGGACCCCGCAGGACCTTTTTTGTGTTCACCTCGGGGAGCCGTATTCACCTTCGATGCAGGACGGACAACCCGAATCGGGGGCCTCTTGGCGCCTCGGGTTTCGCCCCTTTGGAGTTCAGGCCTCTTTCAAAGGGCCTCGCATTGCAAGGGGATATCAGTAGCTGGAGGGACAATGGCTGTTTGTGAGAAACGGTTGACTGAGATGTTCGTGTTTGTAAAAGAGGGTCCGAGAACTGTCACCGGGGGTATCGCCACTCCATTTAATGGACATTCATTTCCATATTCTTTCAACAAACAAAAAATCGAGCGCACTAAACCCCATTTGCTGGCGCTCTGGCCGACTGCACATTTCCCTTTTCACGGCTTCTTAGCTCTGCCCGCTAGTGGCGTTGTTCCTTTGTTTGCGGTCCCACTCAGCTACATCCGCGCCCTTCACTTGTCCGAAATGTTTGTCCTGTCCACTTAGCCGTGTCCACCGTCTGTGGGCGTTTCCCAGCGCAGGAGGGAAGGCGACGATTTGCCTCTTGGGCCACAAACTGCTGCAGCTGGACACAAACCAGACCCCGGGGCTCGGCAGCGAAACATTACTCTCCATTTATTTAAAAGTGGTTGCCGTTACTCTACCGCGGTGGAGCGCAGGGCCTAAGTGGCCTGGGGCCCAAGCATCACTGCAGTATAAAAAAGAAACTATAGGTTCGCCGGACAGGTCACGTCTCACACGGTAGCGATTCGATAATCCTTTCCGTTGTGTTCTCGGTTACGCTTCTGCAAAAACTCAGTGCGTGGAGGATCCTTACAAAAAAAACACCCCAACCAATCACTGGCAGGATGTTTGGAACAACTTAATAATAAGTTAATTTGCCTTGATCGTACTACATCGAAAGTGTTATTAATAGCGCGTTCAAAAAGACAAACGCTGAGACAGGAAAGCTTGAACCAAAACAAATCAAAGCGAAGTCTAATCGCCCCTCCCCCCCCCCCCCCCCCCCCCTCCGCCATCTCCTTGAAATACAGAAACACATTCGCGGTTCAAGGGAATGGCAAAGCTGCCAGCGCCCAGAGCCGATAACACTCTATTTTGATTACACGTTAGCGTACGAACTCCAGCGTTGAGGAAGGAAGTTATATTTCGTGTCGTGTTTTTCATGCATCGGCCACTTCTCGCCGCGGGCCTTAAAAACCTTTTTGAAATTACATTCTTCCGTGAATTAAATTTGGTTTTTGATAATGACAACCATTGTTTTGTTTGAGAGTTAATAGAATTCATAGAAGAACATGAGGCTCTACTGTATTTCATTTCTGCTCTCTCACTGTTTGATTTACCCCCCCCCCCCCCCTCGCCCTGGAGAGTGTGTTCCAGCTGATGGGCTCAGGCTGCTGCAGAGAGCACCAGCAGAAAAGCCCGGAGAGAATGTCATCTGGCACCGAGTGGAATGGATCTCCTCATGCATACGTAAATGTCAAGGTACACGGAGAGGCCGGGGAGCACGGCTCATACATAGTGGTGTTAAAATGTGCAAACGAGGGAGAGAGTCGGATGCAAAACAGAGGGGAGAAGAAAACTTGAGTCGTGGACGATTAAGTGACGTTGCGTTCACAGGGCTCCTTCCAAAACCAACAAGTCACCAAGCTCATTCAGAAAAAAAAATACTTTCAAACTGGTCTTGACTGACCTTTTTGGGGCAACAGAACCTCACAAACCACCATTCCGGCCACATGAGCGCACTCTCCCACCTCAACATTGTTTATCTCTTGCGAGCCTGACAGTTTGTGTACAGCCGGCAGCGGCTCTGACAGCTTAATTCCACGTTTGCGTCACAGGACCGCCTCCGTGGATCAGGGACCGGAGGGACTGCGCTCGACACTTTTGTTTCAGGGGTTCCCGTTTCTCTCGCCCCGCGCTGCAGCTTCCGTCGCGCCTCGTCACCTCCCGAGGGGAGCGAGACACGTGTCGCCGCCTGAAAGCTGGAACACTGGGTGGGGGGGGGGGGGTTTACGCCCCGACGCAACAGCCGGAGCAGGTGTCGATTTGCACAAGGTGAGAGGGGAGAAAAAAATAATTTAAAAATGTAAGAGCTGCACCCAGCGGAAGTTCAAACGGAGCGAGTCGGGCACAACAGAGAGAGAGAGAGAGAGAGAGAGAGAGAGAGGGGCACTTTGATAAAACGAATGTAAGCCTTTGAACACGGCAGGACGCGACTCACAGTGGCACGATAATAAGCATGATTGTGTTTATAATAACTAGGTCTGCTTTCTCCGTCTTAGTGGTTGGTGGTTTTGTGGGCGGTCCGATCCCTTGGCATGGAAGAACAAGGGCGTTGCCCGCAACTTGACCTTCCCGGGGCACCACCCTGAGGTCATCAGGAAGTAAAATGGGCAGCAGCTTGACACAGAAGCACACATTTCTGACCTGGAGCTTCTCTCTCTCTCTCTCTCTCTCTCTCTAACTCTCTCTCTCTCTCTCTCTCTCCCCCCTTCCGTGGCCCAACTGTGAGCCAGATGCAACTTTACTTTCGGCCAAGTAAATGAGGGAATTCTTCAAAAACGTTGGCCTGTCCTCACAAGTCAAAACATGTGGAGTACCACGAGTGTCGGGATGCGAAAAAGAAAAAAAAAGGAAAATGCTCTGCTCTATTTTCTTCTATTTCAAACTTTCTACTCTACGTCTGGTTTCTCAATGAGTGGATCTCTCTCTCTCTCTGCCTCAGCATCTATGACTAGCTCCTGTGAGCTGGTGTTACTGTCACTGGAGCGCTAGTACTGGAGGTTTGTATAATCAGCTATGGCTCAGTGTATAATCTACCTTCTTGTTAATGGAGTACCATACGAACGCTATTGAGGAAGAGCTTCTTCCTGGCCAGTTATTCCTGAAAATTGCCAACCCCTATTTCCTTGTTTGGTCCAAACAACAATCTTAAAACCTAAACGTATTCAATTTAAAACGATATGAACCCGCATTTTTACTTGATAAGATAGCGGCTCAAATATCTAAATAACTGCAATACATCTTGTGTCAATCATCTGCCTCCCCGGCATCGTTTTGGTAACGTGACTTTTAAAAAAGTAACTAACTCGTTAAAACCGCTGCGCGTGACATTTATGTGGCTTCATATGGGCTTGTCCAGAAAGAGGAAAACAACCATGCTGACTGAACCCGCGTGCAACCTACAGGACATTTAAAGGAGCGCAAGGTTTAACAGAGTGTACAAAAAGGTTTTAGGGGAGTTTTGCCCCATTTGTCAGCTTACTCACGATTACGATGAGCGATGAGACAATATAGTAAAAGCGACCGTGTGTCGTCACCCCGCTTTCTATATGTGAACAAAATGTTACAATCATATGACAACATTATGATTTAGCTTCTTTTCCGATACTCATTATCACTGAATGGAGCTTGAACGCGCCATAATGTGACTTAATGCTACATCAGTACGTTAGCTGTTAGCTCCGTAATGTTGAGCCAAGCTTTGCTGCCCGCCGGCTAACAGCTAACAGCTAACAGCTCGCATTAAGAAGCTCTCCGGCCAATTGTATCACAGATTACTAGTTTACAACGTAGTATTAATTGGGGGAATTGTTTATTGTCCCCAGGACGAGGGGACGCCTTTATTCTCATCTCATTCTTAGTCACATTTTCTGAATTTTGTCTTTGACATCGGAGCAAGGTATCGGTTCTCTTGACATCCCCACCTGACTCATAGGTACTTAGTTAGCGCAGCATGCACACGCACACACACACAAACACACACACACACACGCACGCACACACACAGTTCACCAATCTACCTCCAGCGGTTTGTCTGAACGTGTGTCTTCAGTGCAGAAGCTGACCAGGAGGGGAGAGGTTTTTCATCTCCATCTCTGAACCGGAAGAGCTGAAGGGACCACACGGCCCACATCTGAGAACCAGACCCCAGGCGCCTTCTTTCCTCCCCCCCCACCCCCCCCACCCCCCCCCACACACACACACGCCGAGCAGAGAGGGTGTACTCGCACGCCCGAAAGCCCTTATGTTAAACTATTTAAGAACCAACACTCGTGATCACCGCTGCCAACACAAGCTTGTGTTTCCTCAGATCGTGGTTGAAGATGGTCTGTTATTATCTTCTGAGACCAGACGATTCAGAGCACCTCTCTCTCTCTCTCTCTCTCTCTCTCCCACACACACATTCACACACACTCACAAAGATCCCTCTGTCTCACGGGTTGTTGGCGGGCAGTAATAAACTGCACTGTATGAACTGCTTTTACAAGTTGAGAGATTATTAAGTCGAGACAGATATGGCGATTGGCCGTGTGAGGGAGAGTTATGTGTAAAAGACAGACAGTTGTTTGTGTGTGTGTGTGTGTGCGTGTGCGCGTGTGTGTGTGTGTGTGTGCGTGCGTGGGATGAGGGAAATCAGATAGAGGATGTGAGACCTCTTGGTTTGGCACTTGTTGATGTGGCCCCTTAAAAAACGAAAGCAGGAATGTTGTAGGTTTATGGAGGCTCCAGACGGCAACAGCTGCCTCGCATTTGAACCTTCACTCAAAAACACGCAGGCGCTGTTGAAATTATTAGTTGAACAATTGATTACTCGCGTGTCGTAAAATTAGTCAAAAAGGCAAAAATGTTTGTTGTTTTCAGACCATTCCTGATGTTTTTCTATTGTCATATATCATTTTAAATGGAATGATTTTGTGGTGTTGGGAAACCAAACCTTTTGAAGAAGTTACCCATGGCTCTCACTGTTTTTAAAACACTTGACTTATCGTAAACAATAATCGACAGAATCAACATTAAACTTCAGTTTTTGATCCAACACGAACAAGAAGTCTGTAAAGTGTTGAGAATAAAAAGGACATTTTACGATATTCATACGCTCAGTTGCTCAGATGATATGATCAAAAAAGCTCCAAACTGACCGTGCGGTGGATTCGCTCTGCTGGAACAACGGTTTCCACTGTAAAAAGTGAACTTTGAACCGCAACAGGAAGCAGCAATTGATGTTAAAGATGCTTGTTGATTAGGTACAGAAGCAGAAATATGCACACCAAAAATACTCAATGATCCCTACATGGGAATGTTGAACAGCTTCTGGCATCCTTTCCCCACGCAGATAATGTACACACACACACACACACACACACACACACACACCCTCTGACTTGATGCTCAGCCCAACATCTGACAATAAGAACGCGCGTGCTCTCGACTCCTATCAATCACACGTCAGCCTCGTGGACCGTTTGCCGGCAGCGTCAACCACTACAATCCTACTACGAGGCGCTGTTCGGGAGGTCCCCCCCCCCCCCCCCCCCCCCCCCCCCCCCCCCGGTTCTGTCTGCGGGTTCTCACAGAGGTCTCCGGGCCAGCGTCAAGCCCTGCTGGACAGCGATCAAGACGGTGGAGCAGGAAGGAGAGTGGTGCTTGCCAGATAACACAGAGGATTGCCAGTTTTCTGCAGCAGCTTATAATGCATGTCGAGCCACAAAGAAGAAATCATAACACGTGCTGCCATTCAATGTCGTCCCCCCCACCCCCACCGACCCTCACCCCACCCCATCACTCTATTTGGTGGCTTCAAGCAACAAAGAAGAGCTACCGGTGTTGAATGAGAGTAAAACGCTTAAACCTCTGCTCTGGGATTATTGCACCTGTGGAAAGTTAGTTTTGATAAGATACCTCACTGCAGAGTGTAGCCGGTGCAAATCCTCCCACTTTGGAGTTGTTTCACGCATGCCTAGTTAAGTAGAGAGAGACTCTGCAAACGGCGGATGAAAAGAAAAGCCCACAAGGCACCTCTTGCCACCTCCGATCAGTCCAACATCCAGTCGGTCGAGCACAGCCTGATGTTTTTGCTTCATTTGGACTTATTTTCTGACAGCTCCGTCTTCTGCGATTCCTTTTCGGAGCCTCGGCTCGACACCTCCGAGGCTAACAGTTGTTTTTAGGAGGTAACAGAAAGAAAGCCTGGATTCATGTTGCTATTATTCACGACGCGGGGGGTCAGATCGAGGTCGACGGTCGCTGACCTTTCAGCCTCGTGAACCTCCTAAATCAAAGCGGTGCCTTCTTACGAGCCATCGTAATACGACGGTTTAAATACGACTATGAGCGCTGAGCCAAAAGAGTCATTTCTCCTTTCAATATCACTGCGGGCATGAATAAATAATAATAAATACGACCGGAGAAAGATTGAAATAGAAATCTTCTATACTGTGAAAAGCTATATAGTTCAACATTGATAGCGCTCTCATATTTCACCATTAAATATGAAGCTACAGCCAGCAGCTGGTTAGCTTAGCTTAGCACAATGACTGGAGACAGGTGGAAACAGCTAGCCTGGCTGTTTTCTATATACCAGAACCTTCCAAAGGTCACCAATCAACATGTTGTATCTCATTTGATTCGAGGGTCAACGAGTAGCATTTCCAGGATCTATAAGCAGAAATGTAAAATAATATTACCGGCTATGTTTTTCATTTGCGTGTATAGCAGCTGAAACTAAGGGGGGTCTGGTTGCTTCAGATTTAACAGTAAAACATGAGAGTGGTATTGATCGTCTCATCGAAAGGCGCGAGCAAGAAAAGCCAAGAAGCATATTTCCCCAAAATGTCAACCCGCCTCCTTTTAAATCATCCCCCGATTCCTCCGGTGAGGAATATTGTCGGTTAAATCTCTCGGCATGTGCTAACAGGAAATACCGCTTGCTCGCTCTGCTACTGAGGGTATGTGGAACGGCGACACTTCACGGCTCCACGGGAAACAGGTGGCCTCCACCTCGATGGGACGGTGGCGCCAGAAACTGAAGGCGCACGTGGAGGTGCACTCCGGGACTTCATATTATAGTTTGCATTGGGGCACTTAGCTGCCACTACGTGTTCCCCTCTTTTCCTCTTCGTATGTATGTGTGTGTGTGTGTGTCAATGCAAGATGAAGAACACTTTTTGCCTGTTCACACACTCCTCCTGCCTGATGCGATGCTGCAGTCCCACCAGCGCAGCGAAAAGCACTCCGGTGTAAGTGTTTCAGACACGAGTCGCAGAACGCAGCTTCAACTCCTGCTGTGTTTAAGGATTCATATTTGCCCCGGGGGAGTATTCTGATGAGGGTTCATGTTCATAAACGTCCTCATTCTGCAGCCACCGTGTCGCGCTCAGTGCGTCCACTTAACCCCCCCCCTCCCCCCCCCCCATATCTTCTATTTCCCCTCTCACCCAATATGAACCAAAGGCTCCTCTGATTGGATCTCCTCTCCGGTTGAACATGAGCACACAACTGCACGTCTGGAAAATAATTTTTTTTTTCCACTTTTGAACTCTGCAGAGGGGTTTGAGGATTTGTCCTTTTCGGTGTGTGTGGGGGGGGGGGGGGGGGGGGGGGGGGGCAACCGGCACCAGAGCGGGCACCTCATGGAACTAGTTTGGTAGATTTGAGTTATGGCCTTAACATCATGAAGTGTGTGTTCGGTTTGACCTGCGCAGCGCAAACGCATCAGAACAGAGCAACGAGAGCATCAAACAAGAGACGGACTTCTTGTAGAGGCATGAAATTATTGTTTTACTGTACAGTAAATGTGGCACAGCTGACTTAAAGTAAAACATACCCCCCCCCCCACCCCCCCTCCTTTTTTTCCCTTCTTCTTCTTTCTCCCTCCCCAGTGTTATGAGGGGGAAACACCATTGCTTTAAATACTTTGTTAATACATAGGTACACATGGGAGTACTTACGCACTAGCCCAGATGGTGGACCCTCTAATTTGAAAAAACCAGGGCTGTAATTAAGAGACGAAAAAATTAAAAAGGAAAGCACGAGGATTTGCTGCTTTCGACATGAAACGCGGCGCAAATTACAGCGAAGAGAAGCTCGGTTTGTGTGGTCACCTTTATTAGATCTGCACATTTTAGAGGGGCTCAATATGCAGGCGGTGACTTTGTAGCTTCCGCAGATAGACGTGTTGATCTGAATCTCATGGTAACTGGAAACGGATGATATCAGATGACAGTTCAGTTTATTATTTCTGGGTGTGTGGGGGAGGGGGGGGGGGGGAGGGCGTCTGTATGGTTCAATTAAACAAACAAAAAAAGACAGAATAGTAAATATTGCGTATTGTGATGGAGAGGCTCTCGCGGCGCGTCAAAGCGTGCCGGTTTTGGGGACGGGGGGGGGGGGGACGGGGGGGGGGGGTCACACGCGCGTCGCAAACATAACGTCGGTTCCAGATGTTTTCTCGAAGCTCTTTTTTTTCCAGATTTACTTGGAGCCCCCCCCGGGGTGAGAGGGGAGACTCTACACGAGTGTAGGTGCGGAGGTAACCGTAGTCTCCTCAGACCAGCCACTCGGCTCACGTGACCTCACACACATAACAGCCAAACAATCCCCCCCCCCCCCTTTTTTTGTGTGTGTGTTGCTGCTGTTTCCTCCACCGCCTTCTGTAAACACTACAAAGTAAAGACGCATCGCGCAGGGAAACGGTGTCGCGGTGGGCTTTGGACCGGGACGATGAACTGTAAATAAAGTTACCGTGACGCGCGCGCGTGCGTGCGTGCGCGCGTGTGTGTGTGTGTTGTAGAATTGTCTGACATGGGATAAACAGATCCTGTCCGGCGCAACTTTTTGGAGACGCTTCCGAAAACAAAACGCAGATTATTATATTCATCGGAATGCATTCACGGAAAGAGGCGAGTGGTAAAAAAAAAAAAAAAGAAGAAGTTTGTTCTACTTACCGGTGTCGAAAACACCAAAAGCCGCAGAAGAAATCGCCCCCGCGAGGAGCAGAGCAGATGTGACTGTCCAGGAATCCATCGTGTGGTTAATAAGAGTCGGAGCCGGCTCTCAGGTGAAGTGCAAGCCGGGCGGACGGATGCGCAGACCGGCGAGCTGGTGGACTGGCTGGCTGACTGACTGACTGACTGACTGGCTGGCTGGCTGGCTGTCCGGGACTGTGCAGGAGTCGCTCTTCGGTGGGCGTTAAAAGTCCCTGAACTTCAAGGCAGGTCCTCCAAGCCGCTGCTCCACTGACACCACAAAGACGGGTTCAGATAGTAGAAAGCAGGGGATCCGATTTCCAACCCATGTGACAGGAAATAGGGGCAATAGATTCAACCTGCAGCGCTTGGGAAGCGGCGGAAAGAAGTGAGGAGGAGGAGGAGGAGGAGGAGGAGGAGGAGGAGGAGGAGGAGGAGGAGGAGGAGGAGGAGGAGGAGGAGGAGAGGGGTGGCGCTGCAGGGGTTGGAGGCTGGACTCAGTGGTGCGAGGAACAGCAGGTTAATAAAGTATATAAGATGATTTTGGAACATCACTCCAAACCCCGTTCCAGTAATAATATAATAACTTCGAGCACCGTGCAGCCATTGTGCATTTACTGTTAGGACCCCCCGCCCCCCCCCCATATTAAAAAAAGTATAGATGCTACAGGACATCGGACCGGAGGTCTGAGAGTCCACTGACATGCTGCATGCAGCACCAGTGACGCACATTCAATTGAGTCTGCCTAAATATAGACAGCGTCCGCCGTGCTGTTACACTGGGGCCCCTGTGGTGGAGGGGCCCATAGAGGGATTGTACTGGATGGAGAAAAGTGGCCCATGATTGCCACCTCCCAAATATGCAATTGTGTGCATGTGTGTACAACATGCTTATTGTACAGGAAAAAAAAACTATATATAAATACATTATTACAACAACTATTCAATCCAACAAATAATGTTGTATATCTTAATACTTTTGTTGGTCATGTTATTGGTGTATATATATATATATGCAATGATGATTTCTGGTTAATGTGTATATATGTTGATGTCCAATAACTGGTGGTTACAGTTTAGGCGCGTCTGAACACAAAAGAGGCATGTCAGGAAAGACGGGTTTTAGTAAACGGTTCCCAGCCCGTGATGAGTGTGTGCATCATAAATAGTTTCTAGCGTGCACTATGAGAGTATTTTCTTGGTTTTTTTTTTCATTTTGGGGGGGGGCTAAATCTAATTGAGGGTACCCATTATGTTTGGAGGCCCCCCTGGGCTACGACATACAGTACAATACTAAAATGCACACAAAGGCAAGTCAGAAGCAATACGTCATTTTAATAGCTATGGAAAGGGGGGGAGTGTGTGTGTGTGTGGGGGGGGGGGGGGGGGGGGTCTGCCCATGATCCTATGGTAGAGAAGAGGTTACAGTAGGTAAGCCTGGGATTTATTACGATAGAGATTAATTAAGACGTGGTTGGGGAATTACTCGACTTGTGAGGAATTTTAAAAGCAAATTAGATTTATTTTGAATTCCTGCAGCTGGAGTTATGTTCAAAGAAACATGTGATCACAAAACATTTAGGTTTTTTTATTTTGTATTTGTCTGCCTATTAATATGTATGAAGCGAGTCCCATGGGCACAATTTGGGGGGGAATCACAAGACTTTGTTTCTGGTGCGAGTTTTAGTTGTTGTTGTTGTCCACGGTTATAGTTATTAGATCATTCTGATCCACAGAAAGGGGCCGAGGTGTTTTTTTTATTTCTAAACAGAGTCGCAAACTGGAACAAACGAGCAGATTGTGTTTCTATTTCTGGAATATAATGAAAGTTAATTAATAAATAAAACCAGAATGTGAAGAAATTGTGCTCCCTGGATGACTTTTTCCTTTAGAATTGTCCATTAAAGCTTTTATTTATCTTACTCACTTGCTATAAACAGGCGTGTGTGTGTGTGTGTGCGTGCGTGCGCGTGTGTTTGTGCGTGTGTGCCCACTTCTCACCTTCCGAGTCACACTGGCAGTCTCCTCTTAAGTGGGAAACAGCGCCCTCGTGTGTCTCCTCGCCAGCATCGCGCAGCACCACGAAGAGGAGTCCAGCAGCAGCCAGTTGGCCTAAAAATAGAAAAGACCCAGTATGAGCTCACCGCGCTGGAGGAAAAGAAGGCACAACGTTTTTATGTTTTGGGCCAAAACCGACCGGGGTTGAGATGGGGAGCACTGGGAAAGTCATCTCGCATGACGTGTGTCCTTTTTCGGGGACGCCGGGTGGTCAAAAGAGATGTATTATAATTGAACCGTACGCCTTTAGACAAGATGTCTAACCTTTTCTGAAACTAGCTGTGCAGTCTAAAGTAGCTCCGACATTATACGCATTACATATCCCATTAAATACCCCATCAATATCTAAGTATACTTACTCAGTTATACTGTACTTAAGTTTTGAGGTACTTTACATCAGTATCTACTTTTTCTGTTCCTTTACATTTCTTCTCCTCTGCCTTTCAGAAGGGATATTTTGCAGCTATAGTACAAAACATATAGTACGTTTGAAAAATATGATCCATTTCTATATATTAAAGTACCTATCAGTATGTAGATTAAATTAACTTGGCTACAACATAAATATGTTTCTGACACACGTGCGCATCAGTATACTGTGGTACTGTTATTGATCTAATATGTGATAATATAACACTCACAGGAGCCATACTTTTAATTTTGTATCTGATAAACACTTGTTTTTAAATTAATTCATTATAATGTTCTTCTTAATTATGATCCCAGAGCCGAAACTAATGCTTTACGTATGTTTTGTCTGAACAGTCCAAAACAAAAACACATTCAGTTTGCTATCTAGGGAATCAGAACATATTCACACTATAAGAGAATATATACTTATTTCCATTTGAACATTGGATAAAGCTGTGATCAAAAAGATCATTTCATTTTGTTGACATATTAGAGCCAAAGGTTTTTTTTACAGAGGGAATCTCTCAACAGCCAGAAAAAGAAGGAACAAAAATTCTGCAATGTTTATAGTAATTAAATGTTTCATAAATCAGTTTTTTAATGATGTACAAACAAACCCTGAAGTGGAAACCCGTCAGAACATTGAAAGTAATGAAATTGAAAAGTTCGTGGTCTCTGAGTGCTGCTGAGGTGAAGATGTCTGGCTCAGTCCGAGAAAATAAATAATAAATGTGTGTGTGTAGAAAACCGCCTTTATTAAAAGATAGATGCAACACATCGTATTGTAACTAACAGAAACCAACATGAAACGTCCCCTGACATCAAGACAATTGCATTTCTGAAATGTCATTATCTAAATGGTATCTTCTGGTGAGTTTAGGAGAAATCTACAGATCCAATAGACAAGAGTCGTACAAAAAATTAACCCCTAAATGTGAGCGCTTGGACGTGTTTACTTCCCACTGGTCTGACAGGAGACATGTTGCAGGAAATGTTCGCACATGAAACATGAACACGTATTTCCACGGCTGACTAGAGTGCACAATAAATGATCATTGCAATGTTTTAGTTACTGTAGTCGGAGTTAATGCTATACTTCGAACTGAACTAAGGACCCGACTAAACACTTCATCCGCCACAGTATCCAACGCATCGCTCTCCTTATTTTAAAAGCACGCGACGTGTCACACGAAGCCGTCTCAGTGCCCTCACACTGAATATGAACTCTATGATCATTAACCTGAATCATAGAGTCCTGTCATTAACTCTCATCTTCCCGGAATGCTATCAGTCTGCGATGCTCTGGTAGGTAGCAAGGCTTCCTTTGTCTGTGTGCGTGCGCGCGCGTGTGTGTGTGTGTGATCACGTATTGGGCATGTCTACACATGCTACCTGTCCACATTCCTTGTGGTCTGCCGGAGTTACTGTACTTCGGCTCGGTCTCTTTGCTCTCTCCAGATTAAAAACATGTCAGATTGCTGGGCTGATATTTTTTTTGTCATTGGGTTGAGTCCCTCCTCCACGCGTGCACGTTTTCCCGAGCGGAGCCCCTTTTTTCCGCATCCCGCCTTCTTTGTTATGCAAGACGGAGGGTGGAGGTCACAGCGAGAATAATCCACCGAGATGTATTGGAAAGTACTCCCTGACGTCCCCGACCTGCCTGCCAATGGGACGTTGTGCATTGCTGAATTAGAAGTTGGCCAAGATGCTTTGAATTCACAAATCCAGGAGCCAAGACTATGTCATGTCCTTGTTTTCTCTTGGGTAAACACGAGCGCCCGGCCCTGAATTTTAATGCCACATTTGTGTCTACTTTGTGGACAAAACCACGTCTCCCTCTGCGCTTTGCCTTCTCTCCTTCTTGGCATCCGAGGGGATCTTTGGTTTGCATTGAACCTGAAGCTCTCAAATCTTCTGACACTCCATTTCATTTGAGAGAAAGGTATCAAATTTTAAAAAGGTCTATTCACTCAAGATAATAAAATAAAAAAACGCAGATTGTTTTTTGTGCTTCTTATTCCAGGATTGCAGTCTTTCGACATTTCTGCCGCCACTTCAAAACAATGAAAGGTGAACGGAAATTCGTTTGCGGTGCTCCGAGCATTAAAAGTGACATTTAAAAGCCTTCCGGAAGCAGTTTCCTGGGTATTCATGATAACTCGCAGACAGACCGTGAGCAGTGTTATACAACTACTTTGATAATAAATGAATTTGATTGAGGCACACACTTGAATACTCAATTGTGATGAATTGATGCTTTTCCTTCATATTTAATAGTAGACCTTTGGGTTTTTCCCAAAGGTCTACTATTACTAGAAATTATGTTGGGCTCTGGCAAAGTGAGGTCTCACTACTTTCTGTCACTTTACAGACAAAAAAACAATACCTCAATTAATGAAGTAAATAAATTAAGGCCTTATCAGTAATGAAAAACAGAGTTGCAGCTTGAGTAAGAAGTAATTTCAATGAAAACTGATCAGAGTTCATTGTTTGCTGGATTATCCGGTGGATCCAGGAAGTTGTTTCTGGAAAGAGCGTTTCCAATAGCAACCCTAAGGCAGCAGAAAGTTCAGACCGATGTCTTAAAGGTAACACACTCAAAATTATAGAAGCAAACGACTATTAGTTATAGAAATATATACAGTTATAGCCGTTAATGGCTATCTTAGCAGAGAATGAAGTCACTCTTCCTCTGTGTGTTTTGTTATTCCAAGCTTTTGTGTGCTGTGTTTACGTAGGGTGCATTCAGTGTACGTGGACCCATGTGTAAGTGTGTGTGTGTGTGTGTTTGTGTGTGTATGTGTGTGTGTGTGTGTATGCCGCTCTCAGCGGTTACTGATAATCATAAAAGCATAACACTCACCCTTAATTCCCCCTCAAGTAAACACCATCAGCGGTATTGTTGTTGTTTGCACCGTGAGCGCTGTTAGCTGTTAGCCGCTAGCTGTTAGCTCCTAGCAGTTAGCTCCTAGCAGTTGGCTCAGCAATCCCTAATATGCTCTGAATTTAGAATTCGGCACCTTTAAAAAACATGAGCACACAATAGTTCTTTGAGAAATCGGGTGAACCGATCCTTCAAAACTAGTATGATGGAAATGTGCTTCTGAGACTAAAATGTAGGGGATTTGGGGACGTGTGCACCCTGAAGAACGTGTGCACCCTCCCTCTTTGGCATCACCACTGAGTCTGGGGGTGAGTCAACGCGATTACTCAACCGAAGCATCTGGTTGGTGTCTGAAGTCTGTTCGAAACCCCCGGCCAACCAACCCCCTACGCGGCCACATCAGCGTCTATATGATCCACATCATTAGTGGTTGCGCACACAACGCACATTATGGTGTCACTCTCAGCAAAGCTTTGTTGAGGTGGGCTGCCCTTGACAAATGGCTGCCTCTGGCCCTATCTGCAGCAGTAACAACCCCCCCTCCAACCACCATCTTCTCTCAACTCCTATCCCCCCACACACACACACACACCTGTGCAGGCCCCTGAGCTTACCCGCGTTCAAAGCCAAGATAAAAGCTAACGTGATCCAGCCACCTGCACGTAACCAGCAGCCCCCAGCAGCACCACAAACCCTCCTCCGCCTCTCTTCTAGTCATCCGTCTTGCTCGTCCTCCCGGGTCTCTAATTAGGCTCCGGGTGGGTGACACCCTCTGGAATGTTTATTGTAACATGGCTCAGCCTGTATCTCCTTTAAAAGGGGACACAAAAAGAGAAGGGGGAATAATAGAAAGCAGGCGGGGAAAGCACGATTGTTTTTCTCATCAGGAATAATTTTCTGTAAATAAGTGTGTTGTACAGTTTATTACAACTTGGGTCTCGTCGTCACATTTCATGCGTCTTTTCTATCAGTTATGGGAACATTTTACCCTCCAAAGTAATTGGAGGTTGCTATGGAGGTTATGTAGTCTGTCTATAAAAATCCCACATCACACGGAGCGCACATCTACGCTACTTTAAGTATGTTCATAGGTTAAAAGTTGAACCTCAAAGTCTTGTCTGTAAACTGTAATGGATGTTTACAACTGAGAGTTAGAGTGGTACGTTCACTGTTTTCCTGCGTTATCTCTTCCTGGCTAACCTGGGGGGGGGGGGGGGGGGGGGGGTTGTTCAAAACATGTCTGACTGCTTGTGTGTCTTGTCCCGTCAGATTTCTTTAAGTTAACTTGGTGAGTAAAAATAGTGGATTGTATCGGAAAAAGGACGCAGCGTCGTCACCCGTTGGTTTGTGGACTGCGGTTTGGAAGCCTCGGTTTTCGGCATTTTGGTCGACGCCATCTTGGAATCTTTGCAACCGGTGAACGATACTGGAGACCTGTCAATCACAAGGTAGCCACGCCCTAAAGCATACTCTCCTCAATGCTGTATTGAGGAAGACTTAAAACTATAAGATTGAGACTATAAACTCATCTTTACAATGTTTCCTGAGGTAATAAATCAAGAGAAGTCATTTTCCCTTAGACTTCTACACAATCTGACTTCTTTTTGCAACCAGAGGAGTCGCCCCCTGATGGCCATTATAAAGAATGCAAGTCTAAGGCACTTCCGCATTGGGTTTACTGATGATGCCATGAGGATGATGGCGAATAAGTCCCAAACTTTCATACCGGCACAGATGAGCCCATAAATTGATACAGAATGAAGAAATATGAATACAGAATCATGTAAACCGTTATCCTTTAAGATGACAGTCTGTGTGGGTTGATGAGATGATTGGTTGTTTCGTTCCTCCAGTTTGAACAGAGGAGAAGAGGAAGAGAAAGAATGAGAATGGCTGAGTATAACATTGACCCGGTAGCCATCTTTTAAACCACAGTGGAAAGCCAGCCATTCATGTTTCTCGCGCCTTGGTTCACCAACCTCAAAAGAGCAAAAATACCAAAAGACCTCAAAAGTTCCAAAACCAAACCCAAAACCAAGCTCAAAGCATCACGGCTCTTGTAAACCGGAGCCCGGTTCCTGCATAAGTGATCGTTCCATTTTTGGGAAATCCTATAAAACGTGACTGATTTATTGGGTGATGCAGTACAAATGTATTTGAAGCAGAGTGGCAGCAGGAGCAGAGTAGTGCTGAGAAACTTAAAAAAACAAACAATGGAAAGATGACATATTGGCTGTGATTTATTCAATTTGCTTTAATTTTGAATAACAAATTTGAAACTAAAATGGGCCATTCCACTAAGAAGCAATATCACATTTTTTTGGCCTATCACACTGTAAAATGTAGTTTACGGTGTTCTTACTGATCCATTCTTCACGGACTGGAACAATGTGGAACTTAACTTTCCTGATGCTTGCGATTGATGCAATAGAACAAATAAGATGTACCCTTTACTGCCAACGAAAATCAGGACATCATGTTCTAACATCATCACGAACATCCTTCTTAACAAGTCAGAAATATCTTCGCGATAACTCATCACAGTCCAGGAAAAGAGGCCAGAAGCCAGAGGATCGCTGGCCGGCCATAACCCGCCATGAAACAATGGTTCTGTGCGTTCCTGAGATGGATATTGGTTGTGTTAGTGACAGCACATTTGATTCACAATTGTTAAAAAAAACAAGCTGCCAATAGCTCAAATGAGGCCTCTAAACAACAACACGTGTTCTCTGTCGGGCTGCAATGACACATTCTGAATATCTACTTGGGGAATGGATGGCTTTTGGTTAATTCTGGGAAACCTTTGTTTCGCGGAAATACACACAAAAAAAAATAAAAAATCTAATTACAAAGTGTCTTTTACATTCGCAAGTGGTGCGTTGCTATCTTCAAAGGAGTTGAAGAAAGTGGTGCTTTTTTTGTGTGCACAAACAACTCCGGGCGTTTTTTTTAGTTTTTTTTTTAAGCTATATTGAGGCCAGACTTGTTTTTACACTTCCCCTCCCATGTCAAACCCCGACAACATTGCAAACATCCTCTGGTGGCCATCGTTTTGTACCCTTCATTCCATTGAGGGGAATGCAATGTGAGAACCACAACCCGCCATATGCAAAGTGTAAACTGCTGATGAGAAACACACTTGGCGATGGCTACGCTGTATACAAGAAGATGAAAAGAGCCTTGACGTCATGCTTCATCGCAACAAGCTAAACAGTTCCACGGTGTCACATATCGCCAGTAACGTACGTACGTTCCTGCAGGTTCGTGGTTTCAAGCTGAGAACAAGGCGATTCCCCTGCACAGGCGCTGCTAATACAACCCCGTTGGGCTGACGTCTGGCACGTCTCCCGCGACATCTCAGTCCCAATTATGACATGAAACTAGTCGAGGGAGGCCGTGTCCTCCATGCAATCTTCTAAAACTCAATTACAGAAAGCATGACAAATCCTTGCCTGCAAATCATCCTGGAACTGACGGAAGATTTCAGTTTGCATCCAGAGGATTACACTGCGCTGCACAGGCGGACCCGACGCAGGAGCAGCGGCAAGAGATTACTGCACGCTGTATTTGAATTGTTTAAATTGGACTGTGTTACATTTGGAATCAGTGAACTTCAGAAGTGTATATCATGTGTTTTTTTTCCAATTTTCTTTCAAAAGCAAAATGCTATATTGTATGGCACAGTATATACAAAGGTTCAAGCTATCGCATGAGAAACTATGCCATATAGTTCACATAGATGGAATAAAGTCAAATGTATCTTTTTTTTCATTAACTGATTAATTATTTCGTCTGCAAAAGGTTAAAAGAATAGTGAAAAGATGCTCAACACAATTTCTTAGAGCTCAAGGGGGCTTTATTGTGCAGTCCACAAGTCAAAAGCATGAAATCCCCACCCTCGAGAAACTGGAATCAGCAAATGTTGAAAAGATTTTAATTAAACAAATTGTTTATAATAGTTGCTTATTAATTGTTGTAATTGTTGATTTAGTAATTGTTTAAGCTCTATAGTTTACAGTTTTAATCAGGGCTGGGTATCATGAAAAAAGAAAAAAGAAAAGCAATCTTTTGGGCACTAAAAGGACCGATTGCAGGTATCGTTTCACTGGAAAAGTTTCCATACCAGGTTTAGTGAGCAAAGATAAATGCATATTAAATACAGGGCACAGTGATCTATGTAAACAATGGTGACACTTTGTAGTAATTACTGCATGAGCACTGTCAAACCCCCCCCCTAACCAGTGACCCAGCAGTTCAGAAGGCCTGAAACAAAGTGGAAGTCCTCTTCCCTTCCGCATAAATATGAATAACAAGAAAATTAAGCCGATGATGCCGTCCGTGGCTGCTGTGTCTTCTCTATTAGCGCAGACGGGGATACGCAGACTTATGAGATCTTCAACCTTTGTGGGTTCAGACGTGCTGAGGAAGAGACAACAGATGATGAATCACGGCGTCGAGAATTCATAATAAAGCCCGAAGAGAGGAAAAACAAAAGGACTTTTATAAAGGAAACGCACGTCCACAAACAGGTATATGCACGAGGAGAACACACACCGAGAAGAACACACAGAGGTACTACGAGCAAGTGTAGTCTAGACAGTCAAAAACACCTGCCTCAAGGGCCAAAGACTCTTCGGATAACTAGGTACAGAACTCAGTGCAGAAGTCTTAAAACTGAGCAAATGTTGTGAGTTTGTCATGTAATACACTCATATTAAAATAAATAGGATGTACACTGAATAAACACCATGACTGGCACCACGTGAATACGCACTGCATGTCGCAACGTCTGAATATTAAGATGGTCTTCATTAAAAGGCACTAATGTCAGTAAAAATAGAAAAAGATGAGACGGAGGCAGGTCCGGGCTTGTGTCACCCGATGTGACTTCATTTCCACGCCCACACACTTACAACCACTAAAACAAATCCATAGATGAAACTCCACGTACGCAGAGATTCAATTACTTCCTTATCATATCTGTACATCGGGCAAGTTCCACGGTGCACGATAAAGAGAGAAGGGGGGCGGTGCCTTTTGAAGTTGCCTTTCTTCTTGGAGCTAGCTTTGGCGTAACGCGGCAAGTTAAGAAGATCATTAAGCGTAATGGTTGGGGAGGATTGCAGAGCTTTATCTCTGATGGCAAGAACAAAGTGCTTGATGATCTGGGGGGATTCTGGGCCTGGATTTGATGGGAATTCCCAGGCCTGCTGGGGCAGTTCACTTGTGCCAACAGACAGGTGCTATCATAAATCTAGAGTCAGGGAATTACTCACTCAGCTTTAAATACTGAGATTTAAGGTATACGGGGATTACGTTTTCCTTTGACAGATTACGTCTAGTGATTGAAGGTTCTCCTTTGGACAGACGCCATGTAAACGTCTGGCAGTCACACGTGACAATGAATTAACGACGTGAGGAAATGCTTGTCAAAGTCGAAAAGGTGCACTCAAGTCGAGCGGAGATCTCCACAGGTGTGTCTGCAATGCCCACTGCTGTGATTTAATTAATAAAAACCCCAGCTGGCTAACCTCCAGTCTAGACACCAATGTGCTGCAAGGCGTCGTTAAACAAATCTAATAAAAACTCAAAAACAAACGGCGATGCGGGGCCGGCAATCGGCTCGACGTCGACGTGTTAAGTCACTTCATACAATCTTGCTTTAAAAAAAAAAGTTAAACTTATCAAGCTGTCCCACTCAGCAGCGAGTGAGTTGTGGGAAAGTACAGCGGTGGGTGTACTGGTAGTTGCGTTAGCCGTTAGCCAAACCCACCTTCCATTCCGTTAGCTGTTAGCCAAACCCACCTCGTTAGCCAAACCCACCTTCCATTCCGTTAGCCGTTAGCCAAACCCACCTTCCATTCCGTTAGCTGTTAGCCAAACCCACCTCGTTAGCCAAACCCACCTTCCATTCCGTTAGCTGTTAGCCAAACGCACCTTCCATCCCATTAGCCGTTAGCCAAACCCACCTCGTTAGCCAAACCCACCTTCCATTCCGTTAGCCGTTAGCCAAACCCACCTTCCATTCAGTTAGCCGTTAGCCGAACCCACCTTCCATTCCGTTAGCTGATAGCCAAACGCACCACAATCAATGGCAGTATAAAAACAGGCCATAAAAGACGTTTTGAGAAAGTGTGAGTCACCGGAACCATGAGTGGTTCTTAATTGTATGCATAGCGCCAGATGAGCTGTGGACAGACAGGGAGTCGCACGCTCACTCACGGACGCTAGCGACCGATCGCGTGATCCTCCTGGAAGAGATAATTATTTTTAAAAAATGTGTTGCTGTAAATGTCAGAGGTGGCGAATCCTAAAATATCTATTACCTTTTGCCATCTCAGTATTAAATAGTAAATAAAAGACCACACAACAATAAATTAAAAAAAGATGTGACTATAAATGGGATATGATTGAAGCAGATGAAACTAAAATCACGAGGTCCATTTAGGTTAAAAGAATAAATAAAAAGGGCTAAGGAGAGGAGCAGAGGAGCAGGGTCACAGGAAGGCTTTATCTCCTTCAATGGGAAACAAACAAAACTTCATCTCTGCATGCCGAGGAGAAGTGCCACGATGCGCATCTTTATTCATGACAACACTTGATCTGTGCATAAAAAGCTTTTGAAAATGGTTTGTATTCCATCTGTTTGAGGATTATCGCCACTAAAATGATTTTCTCACGATGAGAACGAGCTTTGAAAATATTTTCCCCCTCCAGGCAAAAAAAAGAGGCAAACAACGCAAACAAATTCTGTATTTATTTTCTCCCCTCGCTCGCGCTTTTGTCCGTGGCCTCCACCGCTTTGCATTTGAAATCGCTCCAAAATCGGGGAAAATCACTTCCACCCAGTTTTCTCGTGTTTATGAAAACACAAGTTTCCAAGAGCCTGCAATGAATTTATATTTGGTACACGCTACGTAGTGCATCTCGCTCCCCCTGGCAGTGTGCCCCCCTCCCCCACCACAAGCTTTCCACGGAGGTTTGTCTCCCCAGTTTCCACACTGCCGACTGATTGATTTGCTCTTTAATGGCTTCCTGTGTTGGGCCACGGTCTAGGACGAACATCTGTAAGGGTGGGTTGGGCTGCTTAGCTCTGCTACGCTCATCTGCGGTGTAGTAAAGTGAGGTATCGGCCTTTTTCTGTGGCCCGGGAGAATGACGTGCTCCATTATAAAAAGAACTGACTCCAATGAAAAATGAGCCGTGGGTCCCGACGGCCCACCGGTCGCTGAGTGGATTACAACTTGCCTCAGGGGACGAAGTTCAGCCTCTGATGTCGGTGCCTGAAACGGGGGAACACTAGTAGCTGGCCTGCGAGTGATAAAGTTATACTGTGTTTTTTTGTTTTTTTTAATGCATTTAAGAGTTCGAGGGGCAACTTCAACGAGTCCTGGAACAAAGCCGAGGTCCAGCTTCGGGTCGCCCGGAAGTGAGTTTTGGGTTTTGGGGCGAGACTCACACAGCGACCGTGCACTTTTTGAATGGCACCGGTCCCGGAGGGGAATTTTCCCCCATCCATTGACCCCATTGATGTTTGAGACACTCCTTACGAGAAGAGCTTTGAGGACCAAGCCAACCAACGGCGAGATGAAATCGTCACCATAAAGCGTTTGATCTTGAACATGTTGAAGGAACTACTCACCCCATGAAACGCCGAGGATGTGCCGCCTCTGAAAACTCCCAAAGTAATTTTGTAATATTAGAGAAAGTTGGTTCGGTTTGAAACACCTGAAGTAAAATCACAAGAAATTGTAAAAGGATAATGCGGCAATTACAATTCAGGAAGTTCAAAAATGGCAAAATTAACTAATTTTCTTTTATCTTGAAAATGTAATTATCAATTGTTTCCCTATTTCTTGTTTCCATACGCATGAATGTATGCATGTGTATATTTATGCTGTATATTCACGTGTGCAAGATATTTTGTATTATCTGTTTTTGATTGGATTTTGGCTTTTGTACGTCACAAGCTAATGACCATCTTTGAAAGATGATTTTTTAAACGTCTTCTTTAATTGAGCATTTATGTTAGGATTGCCCTACGTTTGCAAAGCAGAAAATATTAAAATATCACAAAGTTGTGAGAGAAAAAAACACACATCTTGTGTCTTTAACAACCTTAGAATTAGCTGACTCAGCATTAAATGTTTGCCAGTAACAAACTCAAACACTGAACTCTGTTTGGGCAAACACCGTAATCCTGAAATCCATCTTTATTTCAACCTACGCCTTCAAATTAGGAGTTAACATCAGAAGACGCCGCTCAACCGTGAGGTATTAGGAAGTAAGGGACAAAGCACACCTGCAAAGCTGGAGCTGACGTAAATTTTAAACTTTAAAAAAAAAAAAAAAAACACACACCCAAAACAAAAGCCACTTCAGAAGGCTTTCTTCATAATCCGGGGATGTGGAGCAGATCTGAGAAATGGGGGAAAAGTCCCACGTGAAAGCAACGGGCTTTCCACAGAACACATTAGTGTTTACTCGCGTTTGAATTTGATCAGAGTAATTACGCCGGGTTGTTGGGACGGTGAGCGGGTGTAAACATTCGGGGGTTGGAGCCCCGCGGAGGAGGGAGGGAGGGCGGGGGGGGGGGGGGGGGGGTTAGCAGGTTTGTTTCATCCGTTCACAGTTGATCAGCATCCGCTTTGGAGCAGCTTGCTCCATCGCCTCTCGAGTAAGCTGCGACTGACACATGAAAGCGGGGAAACTTGCACCCCAGTTAGGAGATTAAACAGCGAGTGAGTCAAACCTGAGCCGAGACTGTAGAAAGACCTCAAGAGGGAGGCTTTGTGAGGCTACCGGAGGCCCTGTTCCACCACACTGCGCCAGGCTTGTGCACGTGTACTTATTTACGATCGTAAAGAAAAAAAAAAAAAATTTATAATAAAAAAGGACATTAATGTGTAGCAGCGGCGACAGTCAAGTGTCTGCAGGGGCCGCGAGTTGGGAAACCCCGTACGCACGAGCCCAAACTACTTCAAAGCCTTCTGGGTCCAGCAGGCCACGTTCTTTCAATTAGTCTCCGACAAGAAGCTTTCTTCTTCTTCCCCAGTCGGACCCCCCACCTATCACTACCAGGGATCAGCCACACACACACACACAGGACCCCTGACCCTCTACTTCCTTTTCAACCCCCCCCCCCCCCCCCCCCCCCCCCTCCTCAAACCCACAAGAGCTTTGTTTTTGGAAAAGTTTGAATTGAGTCGGGTTCAAAGTGGAGGAGAAGACCGCGGAGTAACACGAGATGACGGTCTGTCCGGCGAGGCGTGCCTGCTGGTTTTCGAGGAGGGGATGATGTGCGCGCGCACACACACACACACACACACGCACACACTCAGCCAGTTTGTTAAAAAAGACATTCAACTACTATCATTTTATGATTCCTCCATTGATTTTTTGTATTGTTTTTTTCTAGATGAAAATCAGTTATAAACAAAGAAAACTCAGAAAGTGTTGACGCAGTGTAAAGGCGTCATGTGACCTTATAGTTGTGCTACGCGAGTGGATTTTTTTCCCTCTTCGTTTGACTGAAGGCTGCGAGCCCACACACAAAAGGGGGCTGCGTATGGGGCTCACGGTCTCTCGACCGAGAAGATGATCGAGTTCGCTTCACATCTGAAACGTGAACACATCTGGTCCCATTTTAAACAGGAGGAGGGAGTGTTGATGCTCACGTAGATATCGCTGTGTAGTATTTATACAGTTCTCTCTCCCTCTCTGCAGCGAGGACCTAACCCCAATGCGACCTGGAGGTTTTCCAAACCAAGCCTGAGTTGTTTTCTCCCCCTGATAAGGTCGACGGGTCAAGAGAAGATCAATCGTCCTAACAAACAAACAAACAAACATATGCAATAGCATTTCCAAATGCTGAGCTCCGAACACATTGCCACAGGCCGCAACGGTCGAGGGGTTTCCATAATCCATAATCCCGGAGAACGGTGAGGGTTTAGCAGGTTTGTTCATGAGTCACCATCCTTGTCCCCTCTTCTATCTCTGGAAATGCAAAAAGAAAGAAGCTTTAGAATTTAAAGAATAACAACGGGAAAGCCGACCGACTAATAAAAGGGACTTGTTTTTAAACCACCACTTCTATTTAGTTATGTTCTGTTTTCCAAGCTCTATCCTGACCGTGAAAAGATCCCTTCCTATAAGGCATATATGAGAGTTTCACTTTCCGGGGGAAACACGAAGAAGGAATTTTTTTGCTGCTGAGCGGTGCCATTAGGGGTCATTAGGGCTCATTAAAGGTCATTTGATGACACAGAATCTATTCGAAGCACGTGAGGAAGGGATCTCCTGACGGCCGGTACGACCAGGAGGACAGCGAGCAAAATTATTCCAACTGTAATTAATAAAAATGTAAGCACATCACATTAGGAGCTAAAATGCCTCGAAGAAAAACAACTTTCATGACGAGGGAAAAGGGGAAAGAGGCGTTACCTAATAATAATAATAATAATAATAATTCACTTGCAAAAATGAATAAACGCTAGAATTATCCTGTTTTATCAAGACATGTTAAGACGTTTGTGTGACATTGTCAACATTAGCGCTTTGGTGTTGTTCTTGTGTTACGGCCACAAGTGTTATTTTGTGCGTTATGTTGAGCCACCGACTTTATATCAGTTCATCGCATCAGTTGTGTCAAATTTGAAGACTTTCACTGCGGGCGTTCCGAGATATCGGACGGACGGTCGAAGCCTCCGGTAATAGACAGATCCCCATCAGTGAGTCCGAGTCATCCAATCTCAGCACCGATCCATGAACACCGGTGGACCCTCGTGACATTTGACCTTTGAGAAGCCCCATCGTATTTATTTCGGATTTCCAGGCATTTGGTGTTAAGGCAATTTGTTAAATGTCATCAGTTATGAACCCTAAGCCAGGTTCAGACACACCCCTCCTCTCTCTACCTTTTTGGTGTGTCATATCGCAGAAATGGAGCAGAGACACACGTGCACACACACACACACACACACACACACACACACACACACACACACACACACAGTCTTACATCTTATGGTGTAATGACTTTCTCACTCCTGTGGTGAGCTGCCAACAGACCTGTTGAAACCTGCGGAGTAACCCTAGATGTGGAAAGTACCCCGCAAGTCTGAGACACAGGTTAGTAAAGCAGAGGAGGCCATCACTATCTATCTACTTCCTCACACACACACACACACACACACACACACGCAGATAGACAGACAGACACACACACATGCACAAACAGAATTGTGTAGTATCGCGGCTTCTTTCCCACAGACACGCAACCCAGACATGATCTGAAACCCAGTAAGACTCTCCGCTACTTCCATCCTGCAATGCTTCTGATGTTGGGAGGAATCAATGTGTCTGCACTTGTTGGTATGTGTGTGTGTGTGTGTGTGTGTGTGTGTGTGTGTGTGTGCGTGTGTGTGTGTGTGTGTGTGTGTGTGTGTGTTCATGCATGTCAACTGTGACCACTCACACTCAAGGAATGTATAAGGTTTCTCTTTACACATATACTGTATACATGCAGTTTGTTTCATGCTGGTGTCGTCTCCCCTATACATGTGTACCAGCGTGTGTGTGCGTGTGTGTGTGTGTGTGTGTGTGTGTGTGTGTGTGTGTGTGTGTGTGCGTGTGATCACCACCCTCACATCTGCCGACCCTCTTGACCCTCTCCGTCTCTTTTCACACCTGGCCTGCGACGATCAAGGCTTCAGAGGAGGGCAGGTGGGGGGGGGGGGGGGGGGGGGGGGGAGCCCAAATGAAGTCTACGAGGCCATAAAACGGGGCCTTTAATTTCCTTGTAATACGCCCACGGAGTGCCGTTGGCCTCCTGTGTCTCTGGACCGCAGTTATAAGTGCGATCCCGCAGGATATATATGTATATATATATATGTGTGTGGTTTATTTGGTTTGATCATGTCATGAGTAATGGTGAAGAGGCTGGGACATGTCGGACTTCAAACGGTGGCAGGTGGGATTCATTGCTGTCTCTTTTTTTGGGGCTTCACAAAGAGGTCTTCACTATTGAGAGGAAATGGGAGGAGAAGAAGACCTCCAGCTATGTACCGGTGTTCACAAGGTAACAAGTGCCTCCCTATGGCCAACATATAATCTATACATTAAAGACAGAATGAAAGATATATATATATATATATATATATATTTATATATATATGGGCTGGCTACGGCTGGAGGCCGAAACCATTAACTCAAGTGGAGGTTTTTAAGTTTTATTTTTTCAATCGCTTTTAGTCCCACCCTACAAGTTAAAAAGACAGTTAAAATGACAGTTTTTATGAGGTACCTGTCCGTGGTTAGTGCATTACTACGTGCAGGAAATGGCGGTCGGCACGCCTCCCCAGACTAGAGTATGTAAGAGCAGCTGCAAAAAAACTATTTTAAAAAAGAAAATCCATATCTGTTTAAGTGTAGGCTACATCTAGACGCCGTCGGAGCGTCCTTCTCCCGTAAGAGGCACCGGCCCCGACGAGTCGGTAGAGGAAGCGCTGCAGGCGACAGGATGCTCACCTACAGGCCGACACCACCTCACTCTCTCTGTGGAAAACTACCGGCGTCTGTCTCCTTCATGAAAACAGCGGCTGCGCTTTAAACAGACTATAAGTAGCCGCCGAAGACGAGTCAAGGAGAGTCAAGTGGAGGAAGTATAAAACAATATTTACGTTTCGTCGAGGTGATATCGGCAGCTGGGAAACTATGCGGCATGTTTTTAATTGAGAGAAAGAATTCATCTGCAAAGGCAAACTGTTTTTCTTTTATATTCCTTGTTTCTTATATATTGGATCTTGTAGCACCAGTAGAGGGATTGTTTTTATTTCTTCCACGTGGTGAATCGCGTGTGGATCCACCTGTTTTGTTTCCTGTTGTGCAGGTGGATCGTTGACGCCCACCGTGACCAAGCGCCGAGAGGGAAAACCGACAGCGGCGAGTACAAAACCTCCACGTTATTATTACCTGTGGAAATCACAACGAGAAAAGAAATCAGTCGCTGCTACCAGCCATTGATCCTCCACAGCGTTTAATATCTGGCTCAATACGAAGCAGAAAGGCAACCTGGGAAGCATTAGAAGCAAAAGCATGAGGGGTCAGGGTTCCTTTGAGCAAGGCATCGGGTGGTTGAAGCTCCTCGGAGAGGATGGGTGGAACTGTTCGGGAAACAAAGGATTCATTTTTTTACGATTGCACGTTCAGTGTGTTTCATCTGGTTAAATAAAGGATTCAGAAACAAAAGCTGTGATAATAAGTGTATTTTATTTAACTTATTCGCATTGAGATTTTGAAATCTGTTAAAGGGGGCGGGGGTCCTGGACAAGATGGCCGCGTAAAGGTTTCACCACATAAAACACACCAAAAAAAACAGACCTAAAAACAAAACAGTAAAAAGTTAAAAACAATCTACTTTTTCTTTTCTTTCTTTCTTTTTTTAATTTTTATATATCACATAAAAAGAGACGACGGACTTAAAACACAAACCAGCAATTTGCATTCAAGAATTCAGCGTCTGGACCGACTGGTATACGCTCCATGCTCAAATGATCCGTAATCCTGTTTTGGAACTCTTGCATGCTTATAAAATATTCTAAATTAAAATGTCTCTGCAGCTCAACTCAAAATGAGGGTGCAAAGGCTTTGAAAAATAAATTAAAAAAGACCTCTGCTCGTCGTGAACAGAGGTTGCGGATATTAATTTGTGTCAGGAGAGAACACAGATAATGAGGCAGTTTGTTTAAAACGGCCTTATGAATGGAGTAAAATATAAAAAATTGCATAAATGTTTGGTTGCTTGGTCTTGATGCGATTGTCAAATAATGTCACCTTCACAATCCGAGTAGATCTTAAGCACCTCGTATATTAGCACAGGTTAGCTTTAATGATGCTAATATCAGTGGGCTGGTTACCTAGGTTGCAAAATAAATCGAATTAGATCATCTGAAACGTTCCTCGGGGTCTTGGCAAGTTCAGCGAAGTGCTTTTTCAATCTATTTGACTATTCGTACAGTCAAATAGATATTTTTTCTTCTTTTTTTTTTAAAAGGCAGGCAAGTATTGTTACGGAAGAAGATGATTATCAGAGTACCGTCATCCTCCAACGCATGAATGCACGGACATGTGTCAAGTGTGGTGGATGTTTGTCAGGCAGCTGCCGGACCTTTTTAAAAACATCATCGGCACTTGGAAAACATCAAACGAACGCAGGCATGCAGAGGCCCAGTGAAATACCCCCCCCCCCCCCCCCCCCCCCCCCCCCCCCCCCCTACACGTACAAATAATCCCTGAAGTTTCTAAACCCGTCAAGCAGCACCGGCAACAAACTGTCTTCGCCATCAGTGCGACAAGCTGCAGATTGTGATTGTAGACGGGAGCACGTGGAGGACGTTTCTTTTCTGCGAGCAAAATCACAAAACCGTGTCATTCCTCCACCTGTAGCTCCTCCCCTCCGCCTTTGATTGACCAAGGAGCGCTTCAAGAGAGAGAGAGAGGGGGGGATTAACACATGACAGGCATCCTGGGGTTGGACTGGAAGATGGGGGTGCATCATTCATCCAGGCGGAAACCATCCGGATCTGAAAAGAGAGGCCACGTGTCTTAAACCTGCATTCTCTCTAACGGCCAACAGGGGGCGGCAACCGTTGGAGGAGAAATGATCACAGATGATACAAAATCAGAAATCCAAGTCGGTTTACGTCACCCGAGCACGACTCATAGACCCCGGAGCTACATCCTCCTCACAGAGCATCAACTTGGCAACTTTCATGCTCGGTTTAGCAACTTTTGTTCCGTTGAAACATAGTTGGCAACACTGGGCTGGATTTTCTTTTTCGGTTGGATGATTAACAAAAAAAAAATCTAGAGTACTCAAGATTACCAACCCCCGCCTTTCTCCAGAGTTTTTGTTTTTTTGACAGAGCCGATACCATCTTAAAATAATCCACTTGACACGTCTTTTCCTCCCTGGAAACCGTATGCGCGTGCGTCTCCGCACCGAGCTACCGTTGTCATCCGATATGCGCAGCTCACCCCCGGCTGACTTAATGTGACGGCTGCAAGTATTCTTTGGTATTTGTCAGATGGCAAAACTTCAAGAAGTTCAAACTGAACAAAAAACACACACAGTTGCATCAACACACTACAAATAACACAAAAAGCTGAGCGGGAGCCAACTGAAACATTTCGGCTTGTTGACTCTCTGTTGTCAAGAGATTCATACGCAGACACTTTGGAGGAGTTTATGAACCTAAAAGTCTACAAAGCTCCGCAACATAAAGGCGTCCACAGGAATTAGACCTCTCTGAATGTCAACGTATGTTTTTTTTATCAAACTCTATATCATAGAGATGAATTCTGGGAAATTGGACTGAAAGAAGAAAAAAAAAATGCAGATAATCATTTGCAACTGTCCGTCACAGGTGTTTAGTTTTTCATTTCATGTTTTGGAAGCAGCGCGTTCCCGAAAAGGCATCTTTGTCCTTTTATTTATTTTTTGTTCACGAGTGGGAACCCTTTAAAGTGAATCTCCATTAAAAAAAAAAAAAAACAGCCCCCCCACAAACAAAAAAAAAGGGGCATGGACTTCAGAGCTCCCGATATCTACACAAACCTTTAATAATAAAATAATAATAACACAAAATGGTCTTTGTTACACGTCTGTTTTCTCTTCAATTGTGCTGAAAAAGGGGGAAAAGTAGTGCTGAGGCCAGAACCAGCTGCACCACTTCAGCCTTAGATTTACACCTCAACCACGATCCGTGCATCCTTCCCAATCGCTACCGCACACGTGCGCAACGCTCAACGGAGACTTTCAGTTATGACCCGACTGTCTCACTAGATAACAAAAGAAAACTTTTTTTCTCTCTCTTCTTATCTCAGGGGAATCTGAGAACCACGGGCAGAAAAATTGAGTGAGGCTTTTTGTTGTTGTGCAACCCACGTCACTGTTTCCCGTGAGGCAGCTGTCACCTTTTCCTTTAAAATCGCTTTCTTCTCCTCTGCGCAAAAAAAAAAAAAAAAAAATGGAACTCACATATTAATATCACAACGCCATCAAGGTGCGGGGTGATCCTGTTATTGGTATGCGTTTGGCTATTGTTTTTCAGGAGACCGTGACAAGGGGCGCAGCCGAGGGAGTGAACTCTACAACCTCATACCTCTACAAGTCTCCCATCGCCCTGTTAACACTCCAAGGACTTTCTACCCCAAAACTCCACCTTCACCTCTCCAACACATACAGATCATCACAACGCACCACACACACACACACACACACACATACACACACACACCTGTCCAAAGCGGGTTTAAAACAAGGTACGCATTAATAGGTGTGGTTTTTAAACGATGGGAGACATTCATACGGAGATCCACTTTAAATGGAAAGGGACTCAGCGTCACCTCTGCTGACGGCTCATTGGAGTGACTCACAGAAAGAAGTCAAACCGGATGCAGTGGCATTTTGCAGTCCTCTGGCTCTTCAGCCTACACACACACACACACACACACACACACACACACACACACACACACACACACACACACACACACACACCGTGTGATTCAGATAAAGAGGGGAGTAGGAGGAGGGATCCTTCGGGGAGTGTCCTGCTCGGGCCTGTATTTAGTGTTGTTTACATGGCCGGAGGTCGCATTTGAGTGGTGGAGGTAGCAACAGCTCATGCAACACCTGCCATGGGAGACCCCTCTGGTCGTGTTGACAGACGTTAGCTCCGAATTTGTGTAACGAGAGTGCTGGAGCGAGTGTGACCGGTGCCCCACATATAGCTAAGAAAGACCCAGATGTGTGTGTGTGTGTGTGTGTGTGTGTGTGTGTGTGTGTGTGAAGCTCTACCTCACACCGTATGAATACTTTCATCTATATGTACATGTCCGTCCTGTCTCCAGACAAATCACTTGAACCCTCATAGATACTTTCTAAGCCGATATATAAATAACATTCATCAGGTATGCCCCCCCCATCCCCCCACAAGGTGGGCTTGCTTTTAAGTGACGACCCGAGACAAGCCCCGCCCCCTGGCCACCATGTACCGTCATATACCGTATAACTCGTTATGAAAAAAAACATCACCTGGCTTAATCAGAAACATTTCTGCACTGGATAGCCAATGTGTGTTTAAGGAATCGGCATCAATTGTGTCCAGATGTGACCCCCGACTGTTTGATACGTGGACCTCATTATCTGCCATTCGAAAGTTGATATTCTTCCCCCGATTACTATCGAGAGGAAGTCTCTGTTTGCAGTTCTAACAAGGAAAGGATGGAGGCCTGAGGTGGAGCCATGAAGGGATGCAAGTGGATCACAAGTCAAGTGGCTTTGCTTCTTTGCTTCCTCTCACTTTCGATGAAGGCCAACAAACCCCTTTGAGTTTGGTTCTCAAGGTGTGCACAGTGTGGTTCTTTAAAAAAAAAAAAAATTATTACTTGTAATTGCATCCAATCTTTCTGTGACGTTCCCACCCCGTCGGAAACCAGCCCGAAAAGAGGCCCTAATCTGCTCGGTCACACGAGGAATTTAGTAGGAAACACTGCCCCCTGGTGGCGACACTGGACGACTACAACAATAATCTCAAAAGAATGAAACACCTGAGACGGACCCAGGTGCTTCTGATTCACAAACAGAAAGCCCAATCCAGCTAATGGTCTGCGTGGACATGAATCTTTGCTTTCAACGAGACTGGATGAGACCAAGAGGATTCACAAAGTCCCCCTTTGAGTGGTCGGAAGACTAGAAAAGATCCATTTACCATTAAGCTTTCTTTCGTATGGCTAGAGATGCACGAAATAGGTAAATAGGGCCAATCTATTCAATTAAATTATATATGTTTATGTTATAAACATTACAGACTGGAAGTTTTGACCGTGTTCATTTTTAAGATTCCCTACCAATTATTATTTTAATAATAAATAACAATTAAATAAATAAATGTATATCTATGTATATCTTTTGTTCCATTTAGATTTAGTCAAGGTAGCAATGTTTAAATTGCTCACCTTACAAAAGAATAATCCCAGTTTATAAATGAAACACTGGCAGTAGACTATTGGCATCTACCTCCTTTTTTTTGTATTTTAAATTTAATTTCTACCTTCTGAGTGGAAGGAGGACCTAGCAAAGTAACATTTTCATTGTACGGAGTAAGTGTCTGTTAACGTGGCATAAGACAATAAAAATATCTGTCAACGGTTGTCCTCGAGATGTCAGAAGTATCAACAATTCACACATTTGTATATTACAAACACGTTTTAAATGTCTAAGAATGGGTAAACAGAGAGACTAATAACCAATGTATTGGGTTTTCAGAGCAGCAGATCAGACATGGCTTACAACAATTATAGGAATTATTGCCACGGCAGCACACATCTTGGACCAATCAGACGGCTTCAACCTATTCTCTAAAACACGGTATAAAAAAACGAGAGAAAGCAAGGCTATAATTTGGAGTTAAGAGCATAACTCTAAGAGATCAATGCAGGACACACACACACACACACACACACACACACACACAGCATGATGTGAGGGTTTTCTTTTGGCACATGACTTTGATGCATACAAAAATATCTCAGCAACATTAAAATCTATTAGTTCCCACTAGCGTAAGATGGGTGTTTCTGGAAGCAAAAAGGTCAATCTGAGGGATTTGTACTGTAATTATCATGGTGAGAGTGCGCGTGCGGTCTCGCTGTGTTCCAGGGAAGTGGTTTCACTCGCTCTCTCTCCGTCATCTGCAAACTCTTAACACGTGCCTTGTTTTCTTCGTCGACGAAGACGCGTGAAGTATTGGCTCATCGGCGAAACACTAATCACACTCGGGTTTTTTTTTGAGGGCCGTATAGAGGTCACGGGCAAAACAAGAGCAAATGCTTAGTTTTCACACAGGAAGGAAAATCTGTGTTTCTAGACCTGAAAAATGTGGTTTCTATCAACAACAAAAAAAACATCACTGCAGTGTCCACTTAAAATATTTGGTCATTCTATTCTGTGAAAAACAGGCAGAAATGGCCAAATGACCATATTGGTTTCTGTTAATGGCCTCAGGGCCCACCGAAAAAATTACATGTATCATGTAAATCTCTCTCCCTCTCCATGTGGCTTCGGCCCCGGTACCTTGGGGGTCGACATAAACGTCACACTCTTACTGACGTGGTACGGGTGAGAGCTCAAAGTTTGAGTTTACTGATCTAGTGAGTGAGGAGAACGCCGATGGCATCTGGGGGGAATTGACGCCGACATCTGTTCTTCTTCCCCACATCCGACCCCAATAAAGACCGAAAAAAAACAAGAGGGAACGGAGGAAGTATAGGCTGTCGTTTCATTAACATGCTTCACCTGACACCACTCGCTTCGCAGAACCGCGTAAAAAAAAAGATAAGAGGGAAGTGCAAAGAGAGGAGTGCAAGCAACAGAAAAGACAAAATACACCAATAAATACCGAGGTTCATTGTGTCCGAGTGAACTCTATATGCAGGCAATCGAGTTGAAGAAAGAGACGGGCCTCTTCTGAAGAAGTCCTGGAACCCACGTTGCATCCAAACAAAGCTGCTGCAGTGGCAGCGCGGGGATGAAAGAGGGCTTTCACATCCAACGTGGACTCACCGTTCTTGAGTTTCGCCTGCGCCGTCCTGAACACTCAGCTCTCTGTCCGGCGGGGGACGCCATGCAGGTGGAACTCTCCTCCGCCGCCCGTTGAAAGTGCAGCCGAGGCCACCTGCGGAGACACCTGAGAAACAAATCACACTTTTTTTTTTTTTTTTTTTAAATGCACATTTTTATCCTCCGAACGGCACACAAATTTGACTTTGAATACATAATTCCTTTTCTAAATGTATCATTTGTCAATATCTGTGCACACATGATTTTGGTCTAGAAACAAAGCATGCGTTAACATAATATTGCTTTCATACTTTTTCTCCAACAAAAGGGCTCATGGTCTCTCTCTCTCATGGCACCACAGCCACATATCTATGAGCATGCTGCTATTAATGGCGTGCTGAAAAAAAGCCTCAGTTTTAGCTTAAATCAGCAGATAAAGATCATATTAAATATTCACCAACCAATAACTTGGTGTTCAGTGCTGTACTTTCTACTTATTTAATTCAGTAGAGCATATTTCTGTTATTACTGTATATACTCATATAAAAAAGAAAAAGATAATTTTTTTTATCATTAAAAAAAATGATATTAACAATAGAATAACCAGTGTCACGGCAGCTTCTTCTCCAGGACGTCCCACTGCAGACACTTTCTCTGAAAGGGTGCTCCGGGTGCCAGGCTAACCGTGACCTTTGTGACCTCCGCTCCAGAGCCAAAGTGACTTACTAAAATATAATCTTTCAATTAAAAGTTATTTACTAAAATATAATCTTTCAATCAAAGTTCAAGCTAGGGCTGAAAGTAATTAATAGTCTAAAATATATATATATATATATATATATATATATATATATATATATATAAAAGAGTAATAATAATATTTTTTCGAAGAGCATGAGAAAAAAGACAGAAAGTATGATCTTTATCTGCTGATTAAGCTAAAACTGAGGCTTTAATAGCAGCATGCTCAAGGTAGATATGTGGCTGTGGCGCCCTGAGAGAGAGACCATGAGACCTTTTGTTGGAGAAATAGTATGAAAGACATACTAGATATTCAATTTACATAAATGTAGCACTGAGAAAAAACAAATCCTCAAGGCCGAGTCTGCTTTACTGGTGTGGACTAACATTAAGGGGACACACAAGGAATCGGTTTGTTGGGTAACCAGATGTTTTGTTGATCCAAAGTAAAAAATGTGTCAGTTTGTGAAACTAAGATTATTTGTGAGCAAATAATAAAAGTTCAATTTGCTCAATGAAATCTCTTGAGTTACAGTTGCAAACACGCACACACACACACACACACACACACACCTGTCCTCCATCATGGATGGCATTGAGGTGTGTAGAGATTTAAAGGTCATTTAAAAAATGTCCAAAGGCAGTAGGGAAATTATACATAAGCAGGCAAAGTAAAGGTCAAAGTACGTTTGCAGGTTTAAAATATAAACACAAATGTGTCAGGCATACCGACACACAATATGCGTGCTTCTCAACATCCACACTGTCGTGTTTATCAGTTTTCAGGATTTCAATGTAACCGTTCAATCCCGTCGTTGCTGTACTGTACTCTCGCGATATGAAGCCCTGCGGGATTTGCGCTTTGGCGCATGCGCATGTCGCTCCGCATCTCTCTGCAGTGGCTCAGAATGAATCGGAGGTCGTATTAAAAAAGGAAAAAAGAATAAAACCGTCTTCTGGAGTTTTTTTTCTCAATTCGTCCCGGGTCATCTCCGCCACGTTAACCGCGACCGGAACCGGAATGGAGGGAAAATAGCGGTTGAAAAAAAACGATGTATTTCTTAGTCAACTAGCTAGCAAGCTAACCGGCTAGCTAGCTAGCTGACGTCAGCAGCACCAACATGTACTTTCTTTACACGATCCTCGCGTCTTTAGTTGCTTTTTTCATCATGAAATGGATGAAAAAGAGGAGGCATTGCACCGATGTGAAAAGACTCGATGGCAAAACAGTTGTTATTACAGGTAAATACAACATATAAATGTCAATATAAATACAATATTAGTGGATTTTACTCAGTGGTGGAAAGTAACTTGAGTATATGTACTCAAGTACGGTACTGAAGGATGAAATATAGTCAACACGTAACACATAATGTATTATTAGATAAGGGGGAACACAATAATTGCAATTCAACAGTATAACATACATTTTTTCTACTTTCAGTACTTTTAGTATATTCTGGTGCTGATGCTTTTATACTTTTACCTTTAATAGGGACATTTAGTTGTCACAGTGGTATTACTAATATTATTATATTTCTATTTAAGCAAAACATCGTAGTGCCACCGGCGAATTTACTATCTTTTGTCCATTTTGCTTTTGCAGGTGGCAATTCTGGCATCGGCAAGGAGTCGGCCGTTGCCTTGGCAGCGAGAGGCGCCCGCGTCATCGTCGCATGCAGGGACCCCGACAAGGCTGAGAAGGCCGTGAGGGAGATCAAGTTCAGGAGCCGCAGCCTCAACGTCCTTCACATGGAGCTGGATCTCGCCAACCTGCGCTCCGTGCGCGAGTTCTGCAAGAGCTTCCTGCAGAGAGAGAAGAGGCTCGACATCCTGATCAACAATGCAGGTGAGGCCCGTCAAACACGTGGGAGTCACCCGACACCTTAAGAAACAATATCACCGGAGACGGAAAGATGAGGAAATGCGTTCCTTCCGAAAGAGGGAGTTAAGAAGTTTGATTGGCCAGATGATGGAGGTGACCAAATTTTCTTGTCCGGTGTCTTAAGATCTTTCTGTTTTTCTCTCCACCTCCTGTGGCGCTTCCTCAGGCATGCCCGGTGTCCTCGAATGGACGGACGACAGCTTCAGCATGTGTTTTGGCGTCAACCACCTGGGCCACTTCCTCCTCACCAACCTGCTTCTGCCTCGCCTGAAGGACTGCGCCCCCAGCCGCGTGGTCACCCTCACATGCTCCAGCTACAAATACCAGAAACTGGACTTCCAGGACCTCAACTACAACCTGCTGCCCTTCTTCACCTACTGCCGCAGCAAGCTGGCGAACATCTACTTCAGTCAGGAGGTGGCCCGCATCACCGAAGGGAAAGGAGTGACCTCCTATGCCGTGCACCCTGGTGAGAAGTGCTGCTCTGTGTGCTGCACCGGTACCCGACTTGGGTTGCATGTGCACGCTATCCACCTCCTTTGCTTTGAAGACGTTGCAATACAATACAATACAGGTTACTGTAAAAAGCATTTTTACGTGACAAAATGGGATGAATTCATTCTATTTTCTCACATTTCATGGATGAAACTAATTCATGTTAAGAAATAAGTTAAAGCCCTACTTCTCATTTCAAATGGAGGTCTGTTTTAAGATAAGTGCTGGGTCAGTACATTTACGGTCCATTTATATGTTCCTATTATATTTATAATAAATGTATTTATTTACAGGCCATTTGCATTATTGAACATGCAGTGTGTGTGTGTGTGTGTGTGTGTGTGTGTGTGTTCCTGACACTATTGACACATGAATGTGTCACATCTCTGCTCCAGGTTTTGTCCAAAGCGGGTGGACGTGCCACTACTCCGTCCTGTTCCGCATGCTGATGCAGGTCATCATGTGGATGTTCTTCGTGCCGTGTGAGGTTGGGGCTCAGACGGTCATCTACTGCGCCGTATCAGATGAAGCTGCCAAACACAACGGGGGTTACTTCGCCGACTGCCGAGCGGCGACTCTGCGTCCTTTCGCCAGAGACGCTGGTGTGGCCAAAAAACTCTGGGAGGCCAGTGAGAGACTGGTGAAACTGACCTGATGGTGGTAACTAGGGGGGGGGGGGGATTCTTAGAGTTGTTCACGGTCATGTCCTTTTTTTTTTTTAATGTTTGTGTTCTTCATTCACATTTCTGATGTGTACAATGCAGATGTAAATATTGGTTTTATGTGCTTGTGTAATTTAAGAGGAAATGTTTTTGCACAAAATAAAAGACTTTACAATGATTTCTGTCTTTGGAGAGCACATCGAAGTAGCATGATGAGTTCCTGTCGAAGCACTTTGGAACGGCCTTAAAGCTGAATAGGCCACGCCCACAACACCAGGCTCTGGTTTTAGAACAGATAACATTAGCCACGCGATGCCAAGCGACGTTTCCATGAATGCAGACACTTTCAGACTAAAGCCAGTTTTGATCCATTGGAAGAATGAGGTCAACCTCTTCAGTAAGTCACTGAAACTTGTTAAAGACAAGAACCCTTTGAAGTTGTTTTCTTCACTCGATAGCAGGAAGTTTATTTGAGTTATTGTTGTAGTATTTTATGTAATTTTTGGGGGAATTTTCTTTTCTTTTCTGTATTCTTTTATTTCCGAGCATCTCGGAGTTTGATTATGATCCTGCTCCACGTGTGGCGAATAATATCTGTAATTTGAGACGCATAAAGAAGCATCGATTGTTGGTACTTACTTTCTCAATTAATAGTTCTCAGGTGACGTCCCGCCCTGAGGGGAACGCCCCCCGAGAAATAAAACCCTAGAAGGAGGAGAATGTGGATCCGTGCCATTAAACGAACTCCAGTGGCCGTTGTGAGGTACACTAACTGTTAGCTCAGGTTAGCGACGCTATGACGCTTTCTGTTGTATTTATTTATATTTATACGGCAACGTTTGGGAAATTGAGGTTTTAATATTGTAAAGGTTCATTTTCATTCTGAAGAGTTATCAGCAGTTGTGAGAGAGGGTTTATGTGCATAAATGATATCACACATTTAATGACCCGTTGTCCCCCGACTGGGTTCATCCGTCTTCTCACAAACACCAAGAAGAGGAAAAGAGAGAAAGACCGTTTCACCATTTTATGACATTTAATTGACCAAACAAGTAATTGATTAATCAACAAAATAATCAACGATTAAAATAACCAACTTACTTTGGTTGTTTAACACATGATTTGATGTGCTGATTATTTCCTAAAACATGTCAAAGTAATTTATGAAATGTTGTATTTTAAATTATTTCTGTAGTAATAAAGTGTTGCAATGACAATGCATTAGATTATGTTTATTATTTCACTTTAAAAAAAAGTATTTCTTTACATGGAACAATGCTCAAGCACTTCTTGTCGAAAGTTGCTATATCATTCGATAATAAACCAAACAGCACCATCTGCTGGTAATAAAATGAAATGTCAGCTGTTAGTTGTTTAGGTAAAAGAATAGAAAGTGAAACTTAAAGCTGATTTCCAGGTTGGTGAACGGAGCAGAAAGACGCCATTACAGGGTGAAGTATCTCTACTATAAACATACAATCAGAAGGATTGTAATCTGTAATTTAGTCTTGCTGTTTATAGATATTATATCTGAGAAAATGGCTGAGAAAATAGTTCTTGTTGAAAGTTTCCTGAACTGTAACGTTTGTTCAGAGACGTTCAGAGATCCTGTGTCTCTGAGCTGCAACCACAGCTTCTGTTCACGCTGCCTGGAAATATTCTGGAAACAAGCTGGAAACAAAAACTGTCCCCTTTGTAAAAGGAAATCCTCAAAAGATCCATTTGTGAATTTTGTACTGAAGGAACTGGCTGACTCCTTTGCTGAGAGGCAGAATAAAGCTTCACCTGAGACGGAACAAGAGAAGGAGAAAGAGGAGGTCGTGTGTGAGAAACATCCAGAAGTCCCTTGTTGGTTCTGTGAGGACGAGCAGAAAGCTGTGTGTCCTGTCTGTGAGTTTCCTCTCCACCAGAGTCACAAGGTGGTTCCTCTAGAACAAGCAGTCAGTGACCTGAAGGACCAGCTGAGATCTGACTTGGAGTCTCTGCAGGACAAGAGGGGCAAACACAAACAAGTGGAGGAAACATACCAGGAAGTGATTCAACACTCCAAGGAGCAGCTGTTGTCCACAGAGAGGCAGATCAGAGCAGAGTTCAACAAGCTCCACCAGTTCCTGAAAGAGGAAGAGGAGTCCAGACTGGCAGCTCTGAGGGAGGAAGAGGAGCAGAAGAGGAAGACCATCAGCAGAGAGATGGAGATGATTCAGGAGCAGATCTCCTCTCTGTCAGACAGCATCTCTGCTGTTGAAGAAGACCTGCAGAAACACAACGTGTCCTTCCTCAGCAGTTATAAACCCACTCAGACCAGAGCCAGAGTCCAGAGCTCACGGTCAGATCCACAGCTGGTCTCAGGAGCGCTGATAGATGTGGCCAAACACCTGGGCAACCTGTCCTTCAGAGTCTGGGAGAAGATGAAGGACAAGGTCCACTTCAGTCCTGTCATTCTGGACCCAAACACTGCAGATCCCTTTCTCCATCTGTCTGATGATCTGACCAGTGTGAGACGTGGAGACACAAAGCAGAAACTTCCTGACAATCCAGAAAGATTCACTAAGTCTACAGATGTTCTGGGATCTGAGGGCTTCAGCTCAGGGAAACACAGCTGGGATGTGGAGGTGGGAGACCATCCTGTCTGGTTGGTAGGTTTGGTTAAAGAGTCAGTTGACAGGAAGGGAAAGATATCTGTTTCTCCAGCATATGGAGTCTGGTGTTTAATTCATCGTAGTGGAAAATACATTAATGGAGCTGGTAAGACTGTCAGAGTGGAGAAGAGTCTCCAGAGGATCAGAGTCCAGCTGGACTATGACAGGGGGGAGGTGTCCTTCTACGACCCTGAAGACATGACTCACATCTCCACTCTCAGAGACACTTTCACTGAGGAACTCTTCCCGTGGTTCGCTATTGGAAAGGCTGGTGATGCTAAAACTGCTGAAATCAAAATCTGTCAAACTGATATTTCTCTGTGATGTTCAGACATGTTTGTGTTTATTTAGACTTCACTGTGTGTCAACATCTCATTGATATAATCAATACAATCAACAGTTATAACATAAACTGATATATGTAATACTCAAACTGTATCACATCATCAGATCATAAACTTCCACACAGAAACAAATGATTATTCAATAATAACTAAATCAGCATCTTGTCTCTAATGTTGCGAATGATTAATGCAAAAAAAACACTAAATATTAAATTTGTTTTTCAGAAATACATTAAGAAAATAAGTTTTATGGATCTGTTGTTAAACAGAAATGATTCAAAAATCAATCCACAAAAATAAGTTTGAACTGTATGACATTATTATATAAAACACTTTAAAGATAATAAGCTGTGAAGTAATCTGGTGATCAGCATATTGTTTTATGATATATAAAACAAATTTAAGAATGTTTTATTTGGGGATTATTTGTTTTATTCTGTGTAAAGAACCGTTTTAATTGTTTTATTTCAAGTTGTTTACACGTTACACTCAGAGTCTCAGAGGTTCAGTGAATCAAAACACATTCTGACTGTTATTGATTATATTTCTAGGATTTAAAATGTTTTTCTTTATTGTCTCTTATGTTGCAAATTAATAATAAACAATATGTTTCTCTTTGTTTATTGTTTTCATGCAATTTACTGTTAAAAACATTACATTTTACTTTAATCTGAAATGTATTTTTCGAAATACATTAAGAAATTAAGTGTTAAGGATCTGTTTATTATTAAATTATTCAAAAATCAATCCACAAAAATAAATGTTAACTGTATGACATCATCATATAATTTTAAAGATAAAAGTGTGAAGTAATCTGGTCATCAGTATATTGTTTTATGATATTTTTCCAAGTTGATTCCTTGTTTTATTCTGTGTAAAGAACAGTTTTAATTGTGTTTTATTTTAAAATAAGATCAAACTGTATTCATTTTGAGAGAAATTGCTCTTTAACAAGTGTGAAGTGTAAATATAATATCTTAAAATCCAAAATACGTACAGCATATACAATTCTAAAATCAGGTTAACAGTATGAATCATAACAATGTAAATGTTTTTGATTCAGTCTGTAATTTTTTATACTGTTTATGATGATTTTTGTAGTTTTTACATGATCAGTGACATAAACGATATATAACAATATTTGTGATCACTTAGTTTAAAATTTTATTTTTTTCATTTAATCAACTATATCTTTATGAATGTGCATCACTTGGATGATGATTAATGACGTGTAAATAAAAACAGTTTTAATCTGAATCTTCTGTGTGAGGTTGTTTCAAGTTTCTTTACAAACATCTGTGAAATATTCATGAGACAAAATGACAAAGAATGCAAATAATGAAAAATAATTATACAACCAGTTTATAACAAAAGACAATCATTAATCTTAAATGGTTAAATTAATTTAAACAAATTCCTCAGTGAAACTCTCTGGACAGTCCAGCTGAATTAAGCCAGATGTTCTTCAGTAAAGTCCCGTGACTAATGAAGCGACTGCATCTAGAGGAACCCGAATGGACCTCGTAGCTCCTGATGAAGGCTCAGTAGCTGTAAACATGTGAGCAATAAAGAGTTGTGCGTCTTGTTTAATGTTGATGGAGTTGTATTGATTCTCTCACTGGTCTGAACCTCACTGTGTGTGTGTTCTCCACATTAGAAACATAAATCACTGAGGGTTGTACACACACACACATTGTTGTGTATCACAGGAAGTGATGGCACGGACACGTTTTACTTCCTGTAAACGGCAACAAGATGGAGACAAAGTCCACGTTATTCTTTGCTGCACAGGTGGATCACCAGCAGCACCTCTCAGCAGTTTGTCATGCGTGAGTCTTTGAAAAGAATAAATATAATAAAAAACAGTGAACATCGAGACATAATTTAAAGATAAATATGGTAAACAACAAACAGATAACAGTACTGTATCTGTTACGAGATACAGGTTGTACAAAAATTGACGGCACACAACATTGTGCTTTAAAAAAAATATACTGCTGTGAGAAGAATGAACTACAGATTCCCTGAGCGCCTCCTGGTGTCCCTAAAAAAAGGAAATAGAGCCGATGCCGTCCCTGGGCATCATTGAGGCATCGCGAAGTGAGTGGTGTAACCCCATTGTCTTAGTTCCAAGGAAAGATGGCACCATAAGATTTTGCATAGATTTTCGCTATCTGAATTCAATCTCTGTCAGTTTTATTCCTATCCAGTTCCTCGCATTGATGAACTCATTGACCGGTTGGGTCTTTCCCTTTGAAAAGTTATTTTTGGGGAGTTTTTCCTGATTCGATGTGAGGTCCCGGGACAGGGATGACGTATGTGTACAGATTGCAAAGTACAATTTGTGATTGTGGGCCATATATAATATAAACTAAATTGAAAATTGAAAAATGTCCCGACTATATTTCCGGGTCACTGTGATACAAGATCACAGACAATAAGGCCACAGTTAAAAAAAAAGAATATAAAAAAAAAAAAAGTTAAGATTTTTAGGAAAACCAAAATACACTATTTTAAAAATAAGAATAAATAAGGACGTTGGCGGCACAATAATTACGAAAAGTTCAACTGGCAACGAAAGTTGGAACTTGTCGTCACCTTTAAAAGAAATAAAAAAATGCATCATATTTTATGAATTGTTTGTATGTTTTTAATGTAAAATCTTAGCGTGTGAAAATAACATCGGGAGTCAAACACACTCAGTGAAGTATAAAGTAAAATATGTCGCTCTGAAAGGAAGTGGAGCAGATGTGTATAAAGTAGCAGAGAAATGTAATACTCAAGTAAAGTACCTCAATATTGTACTAAAAGTAAAAGTACTCAGTTCCAGTGATTTCAAGGGGACGATTGTCTGTGTTGTCTTTTTTTGGACGGGGTCAAAAGGTTAAAGTGACCCTTCGCTACGATAAGCTCCCTTAGCAACGGTTGCTATACACTTACGCAGTTTACATTAACAGTGGCAGATTTAACAGTATTTTTTTAAACAATGGGTCCATCATTTCAGACAAAGGTATTCAGCAACAGCACACGTCTCAGTTTTAAATCAATAGTCACGTTAATATGAACATTTAAACAGGTTTTGTTTGCTGTAATTATACCTCCTGTTCTTAATTAGATATTAAAATATCCTCTTAATGGAAGAGATGTAGGGGGGGGGGGGGACATGATCTATTTCTAATATTTGTTCTGTACAAAAGTGTATATGACTTTAATAAGAAGATTCAGCAGACATGTTCCCATGTTACAGTCTATTAGTACAACATTCACACACACGTTTCCCTGGAAAGAGGTTCCTTAAGGAGCTGCTTTTATGGAGGATTTCATTTATGGGTATTTTATCTTCCATCTTTTTATGGGTGAAGAGATTAAACATTGACCCTGCATTGTTTATAGTCAATATTTCTCTTCCTTTTTCCTTTTAAAGCTCATTTTGGACAGAGACCCTTCAGGTCTGGAAAACCAAATATTAAAATGTACACGGCCTGGGTTTAAAATAAAAAAAGAAGTGTTTTACCGGAAGCAGCCTGCTGTAATTTGGAGTTTAATGATTGTTTCCATCTCTTCCCTGGACATTTTAGGACTCCAGTTTTTGAGAGGTATTTTAAAAACATGGAAAGAGAACTCAGCTTATGCCAACATAGTGTGTCAGTGTGAATATACAAGAGTGTGTCACTCCAGAGTGAAAAGTTTTACTACGATGCAGAAATAAATAAACACATGCCTCGTCGTCGTCAACGGCGAATATATTATTCGCCACCTTGATGAGAAACTTGTAAAAGTCCAAATATAGACGTTTCACACAGACTTTTTAAGAGTGCATTAACTTGTGTCCCACAACGTTATTATACGCACGAGTTACAGACAGACAGAGACAATTTGTAAAATTTTTTGTAAAAAAGTTTTGTAAAACTCAGAAAGAAGAAATGTGACACGCCCAACCTCAACAAACTTTGTCAAAACTTATGTAGAACTCTCTCTCACGAAGAGAGTAAGTGACGTGGTGTTTGTGTCACCGTCTGATTTGATCATATTGTCCCACGTTTTGGATTTGGTAACATGGACAGGAGGATTGTCCAGCTACTTAGTGTAATTTGCACAGCATTGTGGGTAGAAGTCGTGCATCACGTACAATAACTTCATTAATGCTTTTATCATCACTATTCTATTGTAGCCGCTGTCATTATTCTGCTTAATGAGATAAAAAAAAATCTTAATAATGAGATAAAAAGGTTTCTAGATAGAGTAGACACAATGTTGAAAACCAATAGTCATATTAGTGAGTTTGATCTCATGTTTTTATAAATACTCACTAAATAAATCACACTAAACATTTGGCCCCTTTGACTTTGATGAATATAGAAAATGAGATAAGCAAATCAGATTAAAACCTCAGCGTTGGTTCTTATAAGTGCAGGTGAAGAGTGTGATCAGTATTTAGTCCACCTGGAGGAAATGAACACAGTCTTTTAGACATTTTATCAGAACATCTTACAGCTGCTGAAAAAATGAAATATGCTGTGAAACTGGTTTAGTGTCAGTGAGCCTGTTGACATGTTCAGTCCTCAACACAACACTCTTCTCCTTGTTTGTGGCATTTTATGATCAGTTATCATTTTATTTAGTGGAACAAAAAACGAGACAATAGTTTTGAGCTCAACTTTAAAACAACAGCTGCTTAAATATGGAATTTGTATTTAATCAAGAAGAGAAAGTTTACCTCAGAAAGACATCATGACTCCACCTGCTGGTGACTACATGACATAGCAGCATTTCTTCCTGTTAATTAAACCTGTCACACAGGTTATTGAAAATAAAAGTAGATGTTGTCATTGTTGAGCAGAGCTGAGACGCCAATACAGGGACTGAGATCTCTGCTGGAAAACACACGGTCGGAGTATTTAAAGCAGTGAAGAGACGGGACAGTAACCTGGTGAGTCTTGATATTGAAGGATCATTTATATACCGAGACAAATGGCTGAGAAAATAGTTCTTGTTGAAAGATTCCTGAACTGTAACGTTTGTTCAGAGACGTTCAGAGATCCTGTGTCTCTGAGCTGCAACCACAGCTTCTGTTCAAGCTGCCTGGAACTATTCTGGAAACAAGCTGGAAACAAAAACTGTCCCCTTTGTAAAAGGAAATCCTCAAAAGAAGATCCAAATGTGAACTTTGTACTGAAGGAACTGGCTGACTCCTTTGCTGAGAGGCAGAATAAAGCTTCACCTGAGACGGAACAAGAGAAGGAGAAAGAGGAGGTTGTGTGTGAGAAACATCCAGAAGTCCCTTGTTGGTTCTGTGAGGACGAGCAGAAAGCTGCGTGTCCTGTCTGTGAGTTTCATCTCCACCAGAGTCACAAGGTGGTTCCTCTAGAACAAGCAGTCAGTGACCTGAAGGACCAGCTGAGATCTGACTTGGAGTCTCTGCAGGACAAGAGGGGCAAACACAAACAAGTGGAGGAAACATACCAGGAAGTGATTCAACACTCCAAGGAGCAGCTGTTGTCCACAGAGAGGCAGATCAGAGCAGAGTTCAACAAGCTCCACCAGTTCCTGAAAGAGGAAGAGGAGTCCAGACTGGCAGCTCTGAGGGAGGAAGAGGAGCAGAAGAGGAAGCCCATCAGCAGAGAGATGGAGATGATTCAGGAGCAGATCTCCTCTCTGTCAGACAGCATCTCTGCTGTTGAAGAAGACCTGCAGAAACACAACGTGTCCTTCCTCAGCAGTTATAAACCCACTCAGACCAGAGCCAGAGTCCAGAGCTCACGGTCAGATCCACAGCTGGTCTCAGGAGCGCTGATAGATGTGGCCAAACACCTGGGCAACCTGTCCTTCAGAGTCTGGGAGAAGATGAAGGACAAGGTCCACTTCAGTCCTGTCATTCTGGACCCAAACACTGCAGGCTGCAGTCTCCATCTGTCTGATGATCTGACCAGTTTGAGACGTGGAGACACAAACCAGAAGCTTCCTGAGAATCCAGAGAGATTCACTAAGTATACAGAGGTTCTGGGATCTGAGGGCTTCAGCTCAGGGAAACACAGCTGGGATGTGGAGGTGGGAGACTATCCTGTCTGGTTGGTAGGTTTGGTTAAAGAGTCAGTTGACAGGAAGGGAAAGATATCTGCTTCTCCAGCATATGGATTCTGGTGTTTATGTCATCTCAGTGGGAAAATACACTAATGGAGCTGCTGTCAGAGTGAAGAAGAGTCTCCAGAGGATCAGAGTCCAGCTGGACTATGACATGGGGAAGGTGTCCTTCTATGACCCTGAAGACATGACTCACATCTCCACTTTCAGAGACACTTTCACTGAGGAACTCTTCCCATATTTTTATATTGGAAATGCTGGTGATGCTAAAACTGCTGAAATCAAAATCTGTCAACCTGATATTTCTCTGTGATGTTCATGGAGGGTCGAAGTGATTTATTAGTATTATTATCACGGAGGTGTTTGTTGTTGTTTTTGTTGATTACAGACAATTGAGGTAGGAATCATAATGATAAAACAATGTTCAGATCAAGGTTAAAGAAAAAATAAGATTTGATCTCTTTCAGCAAATGAACTAAAGAGACACATTCGTTGGTTGTTGTATAATATAAATATGTTTTCAAAGCACAGGATGAGGAACTAAAGCATAAATAGGCAGAACTGTGTTTGTGAGGCTTTATGTTCTAAATGGTGTTTGTGGTGTAAATATCCTTCAAGAACAGGCGAGTAGATTTACTGTGATCATTTTATTTAATTTCTTTCTCAATGAGCAACAAGCTTAAGTTTGCATTAAAGAGGCTGTGACTTTAAATCACGTAACCACAGACAGCCTCATCTCACCTTGTTCATCTTTGACATTAAACAATTACTTCATTGTGTTTCATAGTAAACTGGTTACTTTCATAAATATATGGTGTGCTTCCTTCAGTTGTGATGATATGATGCAGGATAATGTTACATTCATTTAATATCTTTTTGAACACATATTTTCAGTCAATATATCCAAATATACATTTGATGCTGTTGATGTTCAGGTATAGTTGTGTTCTGTTTTGTTCCACAAGGTGGAGACAAAGTTCACATTTTGGCTTTAGGCGGGTGAGAGTTTTGATAATTTTAGTTCCACTACCTGACACTTTTTTTTTTAAACATACATATTATTGTTTTCTGCACAGTTTCACAAAACGTTACCTTTGTTCAGGGTCCGGTATAAAATGTCTCTGTTTCTGCTCCTTCAGAAGGTTCCTAGCTGTCCCTCTGGGTATAATCACAAGTGACTGGGCCTCTTGTTAAGACGCTTCATTTTGCAACTGTTTATTTAATTATCTCAGAAATCAGATTCATCACTTGCCTGTTTTTTGTGTGTAACTGTAGCATCTTAATTTAAATTCAGATGTTGTGTATCCAGATTGCTACTAAATAAAATACATTATTCTCATTTCCATGTTTCGCCTCCTTTATTCCTTCTGTGCTTTTCTCCTTCTTTTATTTTGAAAAGCTGCACTCACCTGTTTAGTGAAAGGTAGAAGTCCACACAAGAGGTGAGGGACACTGTGCACCAACACTGGTGAGCTGCAGGGAGATATTCCTGTCTCTTCCTGGTGGACACATGGCCATCAGTCTTTTTTAACAACACTGTCCAGGACTTTATTCCAGTCTCAGAAGAACGTGTGTCATGATATCTGGAAATACACAATAAAAATTTGTAATACATATTTGTAATGAGGAATATCAAAGCTGTGAAGTTCTGGTCTTTTTACATCAACGTAATGTAGATGTGGTAGAGTGGTGAAGGAAGTATTCAGACCCTTTACTGGAGTAAAAGTATTAGGATAAAACTGTGAAAATACAGTAAAAATATCATTCACAAAATGTACTTCAAGAATAGTACTCATGGAGCAGTAAAATGTGTCCTGTCAGCATTGTTAAATATGATGTTTCTGGATTAATATTACTGCTGCTTTAATGTGTTGCATGTTACTGGTGGAGATGTTTAAGCTTGTGTTCATTTTAACTCCTTTATATCCTGTAGTTTAATCTACATCAATGCATCATAATCTATAAGATCATCATGTTTGTAGAGGCGTGTACTTAAGGAGGTAGAACAAAGCACAGCAATGTTTTTATATTTATATTCTTAAGTGCATCTTGTGCCAGTCAGCCTGGCTTTATTTTTGCGTGGCTAAAAAGAAATTCACGAGGTGCGTCACAATTGAACCAATCAATTTACCTTTGACGATCATAATGCACTATGAACATAGTATTCATGCATCATAATCTGCTTAAAACACTGTATAATTCTAGCTATACGAACACATAAATATATGTTTTAATGACTTATAACGTCAATGATCATAATTGCTTTGGTCACTCACAGTGGTCAGAAGATCAGTGTATTAAAATTCGCACAGCTGTAACCAAAGACAATCTTTTTATAATGCATTACAATCAATGCTATGAGGCATTATAATGTTATAATAAGTCACACTACGTGGTCATTGTTTGCTTTAAGTGGAGTGAAGCCCTGGAAACGTGTCCTGACCAGTTTATGTAGGTCTTTTATAACCAGTTGCCATGACAACAAAGGGGGGGATACACACAAACAATAACAGAAAGGGTTTTATTTAATTTAGGTAGCATGAACATAACTTGGGTAGCATAAACAGTGGCGTGTGGAGTCAGTAGTGTCAGTGGTGGAGGTGAGTGCATGTGTTGTATCGTGTCGGTTCAAACCATACTCTTCCTCAGGTGTTTCCACTCTCCTGATGACCCTTTGCCACGCCCACCTGCAGGGACGCCAGCCAATGGCAGAGAGTGTCGTCACAGTTCCCAGTGGCGCCTGTGAAGGAGGGGATCTGTCCTCCTCATGTTAGAATTTACTGGAATATTAATTATTAAGTCAAAACACAACATTGTTATTCAGACATGTCCATGGATATTGGAAAGAGCCAGGACAACGACCACCCAGAACGGCACCCAGAAGAAGAGGATATGACCCGGAAACGTAAGCGAATCAGCGACGAATCACAGCTGCCGCCGCCTAAACGTCAGCGGCTCATCGACAACACATCGACGGTTTCTGACTTCACCTCAAAGGACGATTTAAAAAAACAGCTCTTGGGCCAAAGAGAAAAAATCGATGCTCTGGAGAGAAAAATCGAAAGGGACTCGCACCTCAGAAGAGAAGCTTTCCAGGCAACCACCCGGAGAGTTCTGGAGGAAAACTTTAGGAAACAGCTGGCCAAGAATGAAGACTTGAACAGGGAACTCCAACGGTGGAAGGATGAAAAAGAGGACCTGAAAGTTACTGAACAGAGCCACAGAAAGACATTGAGACCGTGGGAGTCTACACAAATAGGCCGCACACCTTGCCACCTCTCCTTGAGGAGGATGGTTCTTCAGCAGAGGTTGAGCTCCATTAGTACCTCTTCCTCCTCCGCTGTCCCCCAAAATGACAGTAGTACCTCTTCCTCCTCCCCTGTCCCCCAAAATGACAGTAGTACGTCTTCCTCCTCCCCTGTCCCCAAAAACACAGGGCAACACAGTGACACCTCCACCTTTCTTTCTGTGTGGAGGTTGAATATTCTCCTTCTGGCCGCTATGGTTTACTCGTGGTGCTCAAGTTTCTTCCCACAGAATCCACAATAAAAATTCAGCCTAAAGGGAATTGCCTCACTTCCGGTTGCCAGCGTGTGTCTGCTTTCTGATAGCGTATTTCTCTCCAGCTAAACCGAGCTAAATGTGTGATGTTCTTTAGATCAGAGTATTTAAACACTCAGATCTCTCCTTCATTGTTTACTTCTGCTACGGTACCAGCTACCACCCTACCAGCTTAGCAGCTAGCGATGGCTTCCTTCTCGTCCTCGCCCCCTCCTGCTCTCTCCTAGTCAGTGTGTCTCATGTATAGCTATTCCTCTGCCTCCCTTACTGATAACGGTACATGCAATAAGTGTAGTTCATTTGCTAGGCTGGAGGCAGTTCTCAGTGGGTTGGATGCACGGCTCCGCACCATCAAGGCTCAGACGTTAGCTACATTGGTTAGCTCGGGCACCACCAATAGTCGGTGCGGGCTAACCAGACGTAGCTTCTGCAAGCTGTTCCCCGGCAGGCCCCAAGCAGCCGGGACGCTGGGTCACTGTTCGAAGGAATAAGAAGTCTAAGCAGAAGCCCGCTGCCCACCACCAACCTCTTTACGTTGCTAACCGTTTTTTTTATCCCACTCAGCGACACACCCGCTGAGAAACAACCTCTGGGTATCGGCAACTATATTGCCTTTTAGGCCACATGAAGTTGTCTTAATGGACTTCACCGTGCTGAAACCGCCGTCAGATGGAATAGAGAGAACGTCTTGGTTTTTTACCGATGTGTTCTCCAAGTTCACGCTTGCGGTGCCAACCAGAGACCAGCGTGCAGTCACAGTTGCAAAGAACTCTGGTGAAATGTTGGATTCAGCCCTATGGGGTCCCTTCAAGGTTGCACTCTGACCAGGGGAAGTACAGGGAAACATACTGGCTACTCGCCGTATGTTCTCATGCTCGGGAGGGCTCCAAGTGAATCCGCTGGATGTTTGGCTGGGACAGGATAGGGAGAATTTTGAGGGTAATGTGCATGAGTGGGTTGAGGAACATCAGAGGAGATTGGGCGGTGCCTACGCTCAGGCTAGAAAGAACATGGAGCAGGCAGCAGAAGCTCGTAAAAAGGTATGCAGGCCCGCCTGTAGGTGACCATCCTTTACAGCCAGTTAGTTCATGTTAGGAATCGTCGGTTTTCTGGTAGGCATAAGATTCAGGATGTGTGGCTCCCCACCGTGTACAATTAGTCCAATCCTCTTGGGGTTTTCTCCTGGTGCAACATTTAAAAAAATACAAATTATAAAACAGTATTAATACAATTGTATGACGTGATGGTGAGACAAAACAGCAAACTGAACCCAAACAATAATAAGATAAACTTTTATTTAATTTATTGTCCCATTTCGATGGTTCGGAGGAGGCGAGGTCAAAACGAGCTGTCTCTGTGTCTATTCAGACTTCAGCAATATGAATTAAACTTAAAGCAGAATATGATCAACTGTCCACCACAATAATAATACTTATTTTTATTAAAAAGGCTGTGACTTTAAATCGCGTAACCACAGACAGCCTCATCTCACCTTGTTCATCTTTGACATTAAACAATTACTTCATTGTGTTTCATAGTAAACTGGTTACTTTCATAACTATATGGTGTGCTTCCTTCACTTGTGATGATATGATGCAGAATAATGTTACATTCATTTACTTTTGAACACATATTTTCAGTCAATATATACATTTGATGCTGTTGATGTTCAGGTATAGTTGTGTTCAGTTTTGTTCCACAAGGTGAAGACAAAGTTCACATTTTGGTTTCAGGCTGGTGAGAGTTTTGATAATTTTAGTTCCACTCTTTTTTAGATACATATTAATTGTTTCCTGTACAGTTTCACCAAAAGCTTTACTTTGTTTAGGGTCCGGTATAAAATGTCTTTGAGTAAATGAGTAACAGTCGTTGGTCTCAGTCGACAGCAGATCTACATGTTTCGTTGTCGTGTGACTCACAAGCCTCCCGCGGACTGTTGTGCAACACGTGGGTCAAAGGTCGTCCTTCAGGAGTGACCCTCTCTCTCTGAACAGACTCGTGAAACAGATCCCCGTCACTGCAGCTTTGACATGTCAGCGCATCGATTGAAACACGCGACCCAACTGAGGCGTGTTAGTGAGAGTTTGTAGAACACTTCCTGGTGGAGATGAGAGGCGCGCTGACACGTTGCCAAGTTACGACGAGAAGCCGCCGACTGTCACGTGCACAGCTTTTGTTTCTCTGTCACAGATATGAAATAATCCTGTGGCCTGTGATGAGAATGTTTACACAACATGAATCTGTTAAACTACTCTGCCTCCCTGAATGTGTTCAAGGCTCGTTCTGTTCTTTATTTTCACATTTTCTCTGGACTTTTGGAAGAATAAGTGAAAGATGAAACAGGAAGTTAAGATGTTTACCTTCAACAGATTGATGAAAACATTTATAGATTGTTTTCAACAACAAAAGTGAATATTTGTTATTTGGTTTTACAGTTTTTTTTTTATATGATACTCATTCCAAGCAATGCATGAAGGGATAGACCCAAGTCCTCACGTGACCCACAACAAATGATGAGAGAGTGAAGGACAAAATAACTGAGAACACGTAAGAAGAAGAAAAACAGCAAAAGATGTTCAATATTAGAATATGTACGTGTATTTTCACTGAATGCCAAACATTTAATCAAACTGGATGACGTGTCAGCAGAACATGTTTCCTGTTACGTGTTCCTGTTGGGCAGAAAATAAAAAATGTTGTTCAACTGGTTTAGTGTCAGTGAGTCTGTTGAAATGTTCAACTGTGCCCTCTGGGCCCTGCCTCCTGGGCCCTGCCTCCTCCCATGGCCCTGCTGAAGCCCCTCCTCTCTTTCTCCTTCTGTTTACATGGATCGTGGTCCATGCCCACTACTCATTATATGAATACTTTCTGTCATATTCATTGAATGTGTTGTAAATCTGTCATGACATCTATTCCTTGTGTCCATCCGGGGAGAGGGATCCTCCTCTGTTGCTCTCCTGAAGGATTCTTCCCTTTTTTTTCCCGTGAAAGGTTTTCTTTCTGGTTTTTTTGGGGAGTTTTTCCTGATCCGATGTGAGGTCAAAGGTCAGGGATGTCGTATGTGTACAGATTCTAAAGCCCTCTGAAGCAAATTTGTATTTTGTGATGTTGAGCTATACAAATAAAAACTGAATTTAATTTAATTTAAATTAAACCCTCAGCTTTGGTTCTTATAAGTGCAGGTTAAGAGTGTGATCTGTATTTAGTCCACCTGGATGAAATGAGCCATTTTAGGATCAGTTATAATTTTATTTAGTGAAGCAAAAAAACAAGTCGTTAGTTTTGGATTCAACGACTGCTTAAATATGGAATTAATATTAATCAAGAAGAGAAGGTTTACCTCAAAAAGACATCATGACTCCACCTACTGGTGACTACATGACATAGCAGCATTTCTTCCTGTTAATTAAACCTGTCACACAGGTTAGTGAAAATAAAAGTAGATGTTGTCATTGTTGAACAGAGCTGAGACGCCAATACAGGGACTGAGATCTCTGCTGGAAAACACACGGTCGGAGTATTTAAAGCAGTGAAGAGACGGGACAGTAACCTGGTGAGTCTTGATATTGAAGGATCATTTATATACCGAGACAAATGGCTGAGAAAATAGTTCTTGTTGAAAGTTTCCGGAACTACCACGTTTGTTCAGAGACGTTCAGAGTTTCTGTGTCTCTGAGCTGCAACCACAGCTTATGTTCAAGCTGCCTGGAACTATTCTGGAAACAAGCTGGAGACACAAACTGTCCCCTTTGTAAAAGGAAATCCTCAAAAGAAGATCCAAATGTGAACTTAACACTGAAGGAACTGGCTGACTCCTTTGCTGAGAGGCAGAATAAAGCTTCACCTGAGACGGAACAAGAGAAGGAGAAAGAGGAGGTTGTGTGTGAGAAACATCCAGAAGTCCCTTGTTGGTTCTGTGAGGACGAGCAGAAAGCTGCGTGTCCTGTCTGTGAGTTTCCTCTCCACCAGAGTCACAAGGTGGTTCCTCTAGAACAAGCAGTCAGTGACCTGAAGGACCAGCTGAGATCTGACTTGGAGTCTCTGCAGGACAAGAGGGACAAACACAAACAAGTGGAGGAAACATACCAGGAAGTGATTCAACACTCCAAGGAGCAGCTGTTGTCCACAGAGAGGCAGATCAGAGCAGAGTTCAACAAGCTCCACCAGTTCCTGAAAGAGGAAGAGGAGTCCAGACTGGCAGCTCTGAGGGAGGAAGAGGAGCAGAAGAGGAAGACCATCAGCAGAGAGATGGAGATGATTCAGGAGCAGATCTCCTCTCTGTCAGACAGCATCTCTGCTGTTGAAGAAGACCTGCAGAAACACAACGTGTCCTTCCTCAGCAGTTATAAACCCACTCAGACCAGAGCCAGAGTCCAGAGCTCACGGTCAGATCCACAGCTGGTCTCAGGAGCGCTGATAGATGTGGCCAAACACCTGGGCAACCTGTCCTTCAGAGTCTGGGAGAAGATGAAGGACAAGGTCCACTTCAGTCCTGTCATTCTGGACCCAAACACTGCAGGCTGCAGTCTCCATCTGTCTGATGATCTGACCAGTGTGAGATGTGGAGACACAAACCAGAAGCTTCCTAAGAATCCAGAGAGATTCTCTAAGTATACAGAGGTTCTGGGATCTGAGGGCTTCAGCTCAGGGAAACACAGCTGGGATGTGGAGGTGGGAGACCATCCTTTCTGGTTGGTAGGTTTGGTTAAAGAGTCAGTTGACAGGAAGGGAAAGATGGGTGTTTCTCCAGAAGATGGATTCTGGTGTTTAATTCATCTCAGTGGAGAATACACTGATGGAGCTGGTCAGACTCTCAGAGTGAAGAAGAGTCTCCAGAGGATCAGAGTCCAGCTGGACTATGACATGGGGGAGGTGTCCTTCTACGACCCTGAAGACATGACTCACATCTCCACTCTCAGAGACACTTTCACTGAGGAACTCTTCCCATATTTTTATATTGGAGCTGGTGATGCTAAAACTGCTGAAATCAAAATCTGTCAAACTGATATTTCTCTGTGATGTTCCGGTGAGGTCGAAGTGATTCATCATGATTTTTTATAATGGAGTTTTTTTGTTTGTTATTAATCTCAGACAATTCCAGTTAAATCTTCAATTTGATAAAAACATTAAACAAATGTAGAGATCCATTTTAAAGGAACATAAGGTCTGAGCAAATAACATGTTTGTTTATGTAAATATGTAGACTATTTTTTTTCTTTTTTTTTAAGGATGATCAACAAGTTTAGGTTTCCCTTTTATTTAAAATTCAATTTCAAAAAGTCTTTAATTTGTATCATTTTAGAATATTTTTTTTATCTTTCGATTATCAAATGCTTTTTTCAACAAATAACTTTATTTCGATATGAAATCTTTCAGATTGATACATAATATATTTTGATAAATTAACATGTTACCGTTCAGAATGGACCACACAATTAATGTTAATGCAATAATTAACCTGTTATTTGCCATGTGACTGTTGACATGTTTTATATTAAGAGTTTTATCTAATCAACAAACTCAGTTTTCTTCCTCGTTTATTATTTGTCAAAGATTCTGCAGAAATTGCTTTATGATGTTTATATTTCTTCAATGTTGAGTTTAAATTAGAAAAGCACAAATTTGTAATAAAATGTCAATTACTTTAAGATTGTGTTGAATAGTGCTGCAACTAAATGCTGTTTATGTTATCAATTAATCTGTTAATTCATTATAAATATCTGAATTATTGTAAAGAATGCCAAATAAAAGTCTTTAAATTGGAGCAAATGTGCAGATTGTTGTCCTTGATAAATGATTTTAACGATTAATAATTGGTAATTTTGGCAACAATATGGGTTATTAACTTGCATGTTTTCTACCTGGTCAGCAAATATTGTGGTCAAAACCATGAAAGAGTGACTTCTATCAATACAAACACAAAGCTGTGCTGCAGAAACTGACTCACTTTTCTATTTGAATGATAATTTTTATTGATAACACCGTAACACATTTTTCTTGAAGTCATAGAAACACGTAAGAGAACAGAGCAATAATCCGGAGAATCAGAGAACTAGAGGATTAATATTATCACACAGAAGAAACCCAAAGTGACAAAAAGAGACAAAGGGAAACTAGAAAGAGGCGACTGCAGAGACATGATTGAAGAAGGTCGGGAACGGAGGGAATGGGAGAAAGAGAGAAAAGACCAAGAGAAGCCAACTCAGTGTTGTCAGGGCAACGGAGTCACCGGCAGGAGAACGAAGATGTGTGTGTGTGTGTGTGTGTGTTGGTGCTTCGCTTTGTGCGACAGCGCCTCCCGCTGGAGCTCCTTCTCTCTTTCAGCTGACTGTAATCGGTCAGTTGGATTTGAGTGACATGCAGGCTAAGTGAGGGATCATCATCACCATCATCATCATCATCATCATCATCATCATCAACACATCCTCGTGGGGGCCACAGTCGTTAACATCCGTCATCCTGATCATCTTCTCTGTATCGTCTAGAGACAAAAAAATAATAATCGTACGCGCTTATAAAAAGCTGAGAGGACAGACAGAGAAAGGTTGAGTGTGTGACGGCATTCGGTAGAAAATGAGAAGCCAAATAAAAAAGGAAAACACCCCAAAAAAAAAAAAAAAAGTGTCCAAGTTGACTGTCATGCAGAGGAAAAAGCCATCTACGCTGCTAGTTAGTTTTAGTTGTGTAACACTGCGTCCTCCCTCATTTTAAAACACGTGAATCCTATTATATTTAAATATGTTCAAGGCTTGAAACACAGCGAGAAGAACGACACATGCTGCTATCTCTTTTTTGTTGTTGTGGGTTTGGGGGTTAAGTTTGGTTTGGCACGACCTTCAGGAAGTCTTTGACCTTTTAGAAGAGGGTCAACTAGGCATCAACAGTTACTGGATGAGACACGAATACAATACTCAAGTCTCATTGGTTCATTTGAGGAAAAAAAAGCATTAAGCAAAACAATAAAAGAGCGTGAAGATCAAGCTTTTTAGAGCTTCAGTTCACTCAAAATACAATCCCTAATTCTAATGAGATTTAAAGTGATAGATGTCCCACTCTGACCTCAGAGGAAGAGATCGATCTACACCGTGAATCTGCAAGATAATAATGTCAAAAACAACCCATAATCTTGCAGAGGACAAAGAGAAAAAGAGAACAAATAAAAAATAAATTCCCACCATGTTGGTTCTTTCAGAGAAACACATGCAGGATGCACATTGGGTGTACTGTCCCTTTAAAAACCACTTGGAGTAGACTCCCTTTCAACAAGTGCACGAGCCGTGTAATAGGAAAAAACAAAACAAACAAATAAAAGAAAGGGAAAAGCACAATAAAACTATTCGCTAAAATAAATAAATAAATAGTCGAAATAAATAGAAACCTGAGGACTATTCATCAAACCGACTGCCCGGTCTCTTTAATATCTTGGTCTGACCAATAGGGGCGAGGCGAACGTGAAGGCAGCCAATGGCGGACGAGCAAAGTACAGAGGAGTCAAACCCCTTCCGGCAAAAAAAACAAAACAGGTTTTCAGTGGTGCAAAGTCCATCAGATTAATCTTGCCACCCCTGGCACAAGCACTTAATATCATAAAAAGCTGAAAATACACGAACAACATATTACAAGAAAAAAAAGAAGAGAAAATCATAATAATTTAAAAATTTTTTTAAAAAAGCCCTGGGCCGAACGAAGGCAGGGGACTGATGTGTCCTCCGAAATAAAGCCTTCTCCTTACATATTTGCCCTCCAGACTTGTAAAGAATACACACTGAGAGAGAAAAAGAAAAAAGGTGTGTTGCGTTCCAGACGGCATCGAGAATCTTAGCGAGTTAAAAATATCACAACTTTTAGGGAAAAGCGGGGTTCTCAACCGTCGCCTAGCAACAGCAGCGGCCACCAACAGCGCATTCCTCCATCCCCATTCAGTCCTTTTCTCATGTGTTCGTGTCTAACGGGGCATTTCAATATTTTGACTTCATTTAATAAATATGATTCTGCCGCATCTTTAAAGAAATGTCTTAATGTCTTCTATGTGCACAATTATGCTGGATCAGAGCAAAACCACCGTCCAAATTAAAGTAAAATATCAAATGATTCCTTTAACTGCTTCTCTGATATTGTCTGTGATGGTTGTTTTTCTGGTTATGACATGGAACATATAAAAAAATTCTTATTTATAACTTATTTGAAACAATAAACATTAAATATATATATATATAAATATATATTTAAATGGTCTCATTGTGATGAGAATTATGGAAACTAGGAAGGAAACATTGTCATTAACGGGCACAAAAAATATAATTTTTTTCCTTTTCACCATTTCTTTTGGGCTCACCCTTCAGGGAGCCATATGGCATCGACCATGAAGATGGAAAAGTACATTTTTACAATAAAATTGCTTGCGGTTTGCGTTAGCGAACCCCTTCTCAGTCGTAACGTTTGAAATAGTGTGTGTCGGGCTTACATGACCACAGTCTCACACACACACACACACACACACAGAGAAAGACTTACTCTCTACATTCACACCATCAGACACACCTCTTCCAAAGAAAAAAGACAAAAGAAGAAAAGAAAACCCCAAACGAAACCAAAACACGTTGACCATGAGATCGGGCGCAGTATTATAGCTCACATACAAGAAGCAAATTACAAAAAAACTGCCAATATCATATCCACTTAATAGCCACGATAAAAAAACAAACACAGCCACTGTTAATATGGAAAAAAACATGCTTCCTTAAAAAGATATATAGAGGAAAAAAAAGATTTCATTCAACTCTAGAAACCACTGGCATCAGGAATTTAGAATTTTACAAATGACATATACAATTGCAAATGTGTAATAATAATAATAATAATAGAGTAATGATAATAGATTTGACTTACAACTTTACATACTGTATTTCCAGTGCAGTGTTTATGTCACACACGTGTGGATTCACAGGAGGACAAGAGGGTTGGTGTCACACAAGTTGTGGGAAAGGAAGGAAGGAAGGAAGGAAGGAAGGAAGGAAGGAAGGAAGGAAGGAAGGAAGAGAGCACATGAAGAAGGAATCACACCAGTGCCGAAAACAACCCCCAAACCCCTCGCCAGTCACCCGGCGTGCCGGAGGGAAGAAGAGGAAGGAGCCGTTGGTTTGATAGCTGTCAGAAGATGTTGTGGGGCAGGTGTGCACAGACAGTGGTAGTAAAAGAAGAGATGCATGCTGGGAGTTGAGCCGAGCGTCCAGTGTGGGAGGGTCTGTTGTTGGAGGGCCTGTTTCCCAAACCAACCCATGACTTGTTCTTTCATCCCTTCCTCCTCCTCCTCTTCCTCTCTCACCAGCAGAGCACTCCTGACAGACAAAGTTATCGCATTCAACCCTGAGAAGAAAAACAAAAGAAAAACAAACATATTAAATATAGACCCCTCTTTCCGTCAGTAAACACGATGACGCGTATTTGGTGGGGGGAATCATTTTCTGAACTCGTTAGTTAAGCGAGGAGTGAGGTAACAGTAAAGTAACAGTGATGTTACACTGAGGTAACACTGAGGTAACAGTGAGGTAACTGAGGTAACACTGAAGGTAACACTGAGGTAACAATAAGGTAACAGGGAAGTAACAGTGAAGTAATAATGTGAAGTAACACTGAGGTAACGCTGAGGTAACGCTGAGGTAACAGTGAAGTAACAGTGAAGTAACTGTGAAGTAACTGTGAAGTAACTGTGAAGTAACAGTGAGGTAACAGTGAAGTAACAGTGAGGTAACAGTGAAGTAACACTGAGGTAACAGTGAGGTAACAGTGAAGTAACAGTGAGGTAACAGTGAAGTAACACTGAGGTAACAGTGAAGTAACAGTGAGGTAACAGTGAAGTAACACTGAGGTAACAGTGAGGTAACAGTGAAGTAACACTGAGGTAACAGTGAAGTAACAGTGAGGTAACAGTGAAGTAACACTGAGGTAACAGTGAGGTAACAGTGAAGTAACACTGAGGTAACAGTGAGGTAACAGTGAGGTAACAGTGAAGTAACACTGAGGTAACAGTGAAGTAACAGTGAGGTAACAGTGAAGTAACACTGAGGTAACAGTGAGGTAACAGTGAAGTAACACTGAGGTAACAGTGAGGTAACAGTGAAGTAACACTGAGGTAACAGTGAGGTAACCGTTTCCCGGCTCTGAGAGAGGTTTCCATTCCGTAACTCTCTACAAGAATGCAAATTAGTGTCTCCAAAATGTCCAACTATTTCCGTGTGGCTTTAAAAATGTGTACAAAGAGTAGGTATCCGATACTGAACGGACGGATTTTAGGGTTGAATTACTAAGACATTGGTAAAAAAAACAACAACAAAAAAACTTCCGCGCTGAGCTTTTCTCCCAGCTGCCCCGGCGCCTGTCGTCCATACCTCACTGGAGTGGCGCGGCTGGTGCGCCTGAGCAGTGGAAGTGGATGTTCTGCCACTTGCTGTCTCTGCGATGCCAGACGCGCGTCTCCTCCGACTGGCTGGACCGCGGCCGACCCTGGATGTCCACGAACTGAGTCAGGCGGATGTAGGCGATGCAGGACGCGTCTTCGCCGATCAGGTGGACGTGGGGGTTCAGGATGGTGGTGTGGATGGGCTTGCTGTTCTTGGCCAAAACTATATTTAAAAAAAAAAAAGGGGTCAAGGATGATCAGTCAGGGGGGAGAATGAGCTTCAGTTTAGAAGTCTCTACTTCCCGATGTGGTCTATTTCTGACGGCGAACAACAACAATAGTGCAACAGGAGAGATCACTGAGCACATTTCTTATTTTTTACGTGGTTCGGACAAATCAGACGTGTAGATTTACACTAAAGCTAAAAGAAAAGAAGAAAAAAAAGATGAAACAGTACGAAACAAAATCAGGAAACAAACAAGATAAAACATTACTTACGGTTCTCAAAGTAGAATCGGTGGAAGTCCATCCCCTCAACCAGGTTGCCCAGCGCCTCCGGCTCAAACGAAGTCAGTCCGGGGTCGCAGATCTTACTGAAGAGGGAACGGAAAAGACACGTTAATGAAGACACACGTCAAACTCTGCATTTGAACCCGAACCCCCCCCCCCCCCACACACACACACACACACACACACACAAAAACTCACGCGTACGCCTCAAAGTCTCCGTTGTTGATGGCCTCTATCAGCTGCTCGGTGATCTTGATAATTTCCTGTTTGCGTGCTGCAAGAGGACAGTGTGGGCACAGAAGATAATCAGGAGTCATCGCCACAGTTGGGTCAGATGGAGTGCGGAGAGGGTTTCGTATCATTTTAATTGTCATGCAAACACGAGAACACTGTTATTTGTGAAGAAAAAAACAAACTGAACTTCTCTTGATTTATAGTGAAATAAAGCTTTACTCGTGGATTCCGTATACGACAAATCTGTGAAGGTGCAAGTTAAGTCGCTCTTGAATCAGTCGGCGAATACATTTTCCAACTAATAAAAATCGACACACACACACACGTGTTCATCTCCATATATCACCGCGAACAAAGCAACCGAGCGATGCATGAACCCGGGCAGACTGAAGAGGAGGTTAATGAGGCTCGGAAGCCAGAACAACACACATCCAGATCGCTCAATTCCCAAAACCGCGCTCGCTGGGGGTGTCATTCGCGATTTGGCTAATATGCGTAGAGGGGTCCCCGGCGGGGTCGTGCTCGGTACTCACTCTGGGAGGAGGACGGGGAGGGGCTGGAGCGGGAGTGAGATGGAGGTGGGGATGTGGTGTGTGCAGGTGGAGGGGCGGGCCTGGCGCTCGGTACCGGTGCGGCGTCACCCTCGGGTGCGGGGGCAGCCGCCGGCACCTTGCGGATGCTGCTTACCAGGTCTGTGAGCCGAGACACTGAGTGCCGCCGTCCAGGAAGGAAGGATGGATGTGGCGGTGGCGGAGGTGGAGGAGGAGGAGGAATGCAAAAGAACAGGTAGAATAAGAATAAAAGGAATGAAATGAAATAAGGAAATCCCTTTAGGAATTTGTATATTTGTGGTCACAAAAACTATAAAGTGTGAACATAGCATAACCCTTTCTTTTGCATTAAGTTATTACTAAAACTACTAAAAATGACTAAAAAACAGAATGTAAATAATGAAAATATTACATTTGACTATTTAACCTGGTCTCTATTTCCTCTGGTGTAAAACGTGTATAAATCTCTGTAATGTACTGAATCTCTTGGCCACTGTAGGTTTCTACAGACATCACTCAATATGTTTTGCTTCGGCAGTTGTTTTTTAACCGTTAACATCTCTTTAGTGCAGCTTTAGTACCATTTCTTTCTTTAGAAAACTCCTAAAGGGATTTTTTAAGATGCAAAAATAACAGAAAGGTGCAGCCAGAAACCCATTCAGCATGAGAGAGAAGATACCGATCTTTCTAGAGATTAGAAAATAAGATATAGGACTCCTTTTCCAAATGGGGACAGAATCAATCCATCTTTGCATGCATCATCCGGATGTTTTTAATTCATATTTTGCGCATCTACAGTACACTCCCTGTCCTTCCCCTGTTTTCTACTTACTCTGCATGGGGACAACAGGGGTGTGTGGAGGGGAGGGGGCAGAGAGGGCAGAGAGGGCAGAGAGGGCAGAGAGGGCAGCGGCAGGTGGGGTGCAGGATCTCCCTTCCCCGTCGGACGTGGGCCCTGAGCCCCTACGCACTGAGCCCAGCAGGTCGGCAAACTTTGTGGCAGCTGAGTTCAGGAGGGAGGAAGACGGGGGAGGAGGGGGAGGAGGAGGCATTGGGGTTCATACAGAGGAACAAACGTTGTCTCCGAGACAACGTGTGACTCACACACACACACAAAAGACAAAATCCATGCTCGGCAATGTCTAAAAAAAACAACAACATTATTGCCACGGAGCTGTGTTGTGTTGCTATTCCCGTTTACATCCGCGAGAAGTGCCTTGAATGTGCATTCTCTCTACTGGCCAGCAGGGGGCGACTCCTGTGGTTGCAAAAAAAAAAGGAAAAAAGGAGTTGGATTTTATGGAAGTCTATGAGAAAAACGACTCTTACTTCTCTCTCGATTTATTCCCCCAGTGAACATTGTAAACGTGAGTTCATGCTCTCGATCTCTAGTTTTAAGACTTCTTCAATGCAACGTGATGTCAAACAGACCATAAAGCAGAGTATGGTCACCAACGGGTGACGCCCCGACGACCGCGTCCACTTCATTACAATCTCTGGTCTCAACACACGTGGCGTGGAACAAAGTTTTTTTTTCTTCTTCTTCTTCTTCTTTTACAATTGCTGTTGTTATGGGATGTTTTCAACTGTCTCATAGCGAGGCATACAAAATGGTGCCGACTAGAAAAGACTCTAACGGAAGAATGAAGCGCCGCACAAGTCAGGGTACTCGAGGGATTTGGTGGTGCTAAACGGCAGCAGATGTATGCTTTTAATACATGCAGGATTTAGTCAAGGGGAATTTCTAGTCAAGCATTATGAGTGAGTGTGTGTGTGTGTGTGTGTGTGTGTGTGTGTGTGTCACAGGCTGCAAATGGCGGGCCATGCTGACTTACAGAACACCGCAGGTGAGGAGCCCTGGGTGCTATCTGGCTGGGAGCTTGTGCTGGACTGCGCCTTAAGCGAGCTGTTGTCTAAGCTCTTCCCTGATAACATGCGTACACACAAGAGAATGCAAAGAGAGATGACAAACAACAACAGAAATGTCACGGTGGGGAAGGATGGGACGGGGAAAGAGGGCATGAGATGACATGGTCTGTGACGGGGGGTTGAGAGGGGCAGATAAATACAAGATGATAAAACCTCGGCCACCTTCTCTGGCTCGGAGAAATGAAAGCTACTTTTCACCGATTGATGTTTTTCAGTCACCAGAAAAACATCAATATTCCTCGTTACTAGGCGTCAGCGTGCGGCCCGACGACGGCTGATCCTTCTCAAGTCCAGTGCATCGATTAGCACTGAAACTCACAGATGAAACTCACAGATGGGCTTCACAAAAAAGAAAAGAAAAGAGGAGAACTTCCACAAAAGTTAATCACGCAAAAATGTATAACCGACACCACCTGCCCGAAAGAAAACGAACCTGTATAGATTACAGACAAGCAGCCCCCCCCCCCCTCGGACGGTAACTCTCCATGTGACACGTTCTCCACTATAAAAGCGCTGCGAGTAACGGACCAGATATGTGTTTGGATGCTCCAAGAGCCGGCTCAGGTGTCGGGTTACAAAACCAGCTGTCGGGGAACTCGCTGACCTGACGAGATCCCAACAGAAGGCCGACGGAGATGCCACAAAACCCCCCAAAAAAACCTGCCCTTTCCCTGCACTCACCTGGTTCTTGTGTGGGGTTTTTTTTCTCTCCGGGGTGTGAACCCTTTGCTGCCTGCAGAACCTCGAATCTTACAAGAGTCGCGAAAGAACTTCTGCGTGCGAGACCAAGGGTGGCGCTAGCAGAGCGGTGTGTGTGTTTAACGCCTCTCTCTCTCTCCTGGGCACTCTGTCTCAGTTTCATGCCACCGGGGTTAAATTTAGACCTCCCCTCCCCTCCCAAGGTGCCCTTAGCCCTCTCCTGCCAGGGGGGGGGGGGGGGGGGGGAGTGGGACTCCACTACAGAGTGTGTGTACAGAGAAAGTACAGTAGCGACCTCGGGGTGTGATGCTCCTTTGGGCTAACCTGCTCCCATCGAGGGTATAGTTTTAACAATTCATTTTAAAATGAGCACCAGAACTTTAATTAAGCCGACATTAGCAATCAATCAATTAATACACCTGAATTTGGTATTTTCAAAACAAGAGCTTCTGCTTTTAAAATGAGCACGATACCAGTAAAAAATCTTGTCAAAATCTAAAAAAATCAAAGTTATTCTGCTTGAATACTGCTTGATAACTGTTGCACTCTTTCCAACACTGTTCATTTCTACACGTTGGCTCTGCCAGGGTTTGCTAGAGAAACTTGTGACATAGCAGCAGAACTGGAGGGGATGTAAAGCGCACATTATGGTCTGTTTGCCTGATACCAGAATGGTACGTTCATGACCCGATTAAGATGCATTGTACTCAGCTTGGATGTGGAGAACAGGTTGTGTATGAGTGTGTTGGCATAGATAAGCACAGACACACAACCCCCCCCCCCCCCCCCACACACACACACACCTCTTTAATCTTTTTTTAAAAGCCAGCAGAAAGAAGCAATACATCCAGGCTCCACCAGGGGGCAGTATGAGGTCAGCTATCAGCCGGTTGACTGCCCGATGACAAAAGATACACAATCCATATCTCTGATGTGTAGGATGATTATTATCTTTAAAACTAAGCAATACAAATATCTCTTCTTTTCGGTGATCAAGCTGTAACTGAATCTTTAAAAAAAAAGAAGTAATTTAGCCAATTATTTGTTCCACATTTACACCCGTTAGCTCAGAGAAACATAAATAACCCTTTTATAAGCCACTATGAAGACAAAGCCAGTAGCAAGAGCAACTTCTGGGCACCATCACCACCCTGAGGCTCGCCATCCAACAAACAAGAAGCTCATGCAAAAAGCAGAGCTCCAGTCCTCTCGAGGGCTTTTTTTTTTCTTTCTTTCTCTCCTCCGGATTGACGATGCATTTAATTGCTCAGCTGTTAAATAAAAATGAGAGTTTCACGAAGACCGGCTCACACGATTGAGCAACAACTTTTAACTGCGAGGAGAATTTAGGAATCCAAGAAAACAAGTGCGTCAGTACAGGAGAGAATGTCAAGAGGGCGATGACCTCCAGTTCAGAACCATTTGGACTTTTCTGAGCGGTGACCTTTTGTCGTGCGACGGCCTCTGTGGCGTTCTCTTTACCTTTCACGTCATCGTCCTCCACGGTGGTGTTGCTGCTGTCTGACGATTCCTGCAGATCAGAGACAGACCGTCAGCTCGAGCACCGAATATAATCGAGACAAATTAATGCAGACTCGACTCATAAGACGAAAAAAATACGATCCAACCTTTTGGGAATATAAAGCTCATTAGTCCACCGTGTCAACGTATTTGACTTTTTTTTACCCTTGACCTGAAACCTCTTTTGTCTTCGGCCGTCTTTCTTTCTCTCAACTTCTCAGGAGAGTTGAGAGACTCGGTGACCTCGTTAGAAGAACACGCGTTCACCGACAGCCTCGCGAGTGTGTGTGTGTGTGTGTGTGTGTGTGTGCGTGTAGAAAGCATCCTCAGATATTAGTAACATCATTTAGAAGTGTGATCACACCGACAGGTTGTTGTTTTCTTTTGATTCTGAATCCTATTCAAGTTTTCTTTGTGACATTTAGCATCTTATTCATTTTGTTTCTTCCGGGCGACGAGCTTTTAAAAAATGTTACCCCTTAAAATATGACACTGATAATTTGGCAAAGCGAGGATTTCTGAGAACCGCAGGCTGCTTTGCTTTACTCATAAACCCTTATTTTTGGGGTATTTTCCTGCACGGAATTTGGCATTATGGGAGCACAACAAGTCAAAATTGATAATTATCACATGCCCCAAAATCGACCAAATCGAGTGAGCTGCTCTAAACGTGCCCGGAGTGAAAACAGAAAGTGCACTGGAGCAGTTTTCTTGCCCAAATACTAAATTCAGTGCCTCCCCGATTTAGCCTCTGGTCGGATGCCGTGCTCTTCCCTCTGAGGTCCGACTCAAAATCGGATGGAAAGGTCACTCAGAGGTGACGAAGAACAATGGACGCGCCTTGGAAAAACAAAGTTATGTCAGCGCTCCCCTTCCCCTTTAGCTTTAACTGGACGGAAACAACCGCAAACGTGGTGGCACGGACGCACGCAAACACACACACACACACACACACACACACACACACACACAGATAATAAATGCTTGGTCAGACCTACGAGGAAGAGGTCGTACTGTAAAGTCATGCGGGTTCATGCACATCCTCTAAACACAAATGGACGAACTGGAACAACTACATTTGAGAGGATAAGCGATGTGACCAGAAATCAATGATGATAAACTTCTAAAAAAATTTAAAACCATCGTCATTCAACTACATCAGAGCTCTCTGACGACTTCAATCTCGATTTCTACGATCTTCGTTTTTGCATATATCTCGTCCCGATAAACCACTTGTTCCCTTCGTATTAGGAAGCAATTTATCCGAGCGTAAGCTCAAACAACAACACACACACACACACACACACACACACACACACACACACACACACACACACACACACACGTGCATTAGTAAACCGATGCTCACACAGACGCATGATGAAAAGAAGGATCAAAGGGCAGAAGAGGAGGAGGAGGAGAATGGCAAAGGGGACATAGAGTAAGTCAGGACTGGGGAATGATACATGTGTACCTTCGTCCTGTCCACTGGATTATGGATCACGGTTGTCTGAGGTTCCTGGAGGAAGAGGAGGAGGAGGAGGACGAGAGATGGAGGAGCATGGAGTAAATGAGAGAAAGGAAAGCAAGGGGGAAAGAGAGAAAGAAAAAAAGATTGTGGCATAAAAACAGATAGATTAAGACAGAGAGGACAAAGACGGCGATATCAATGTTGGATGAAGGGTAAGTGCTGGTTAAGGGAAGAATCCTTCAAAAGAGACCGAGTGGGTGGATAAGCTGAAAACCGTCATTTGAAGTGAGAGACGGTATTAAAGTGTCTGCCATGAGCACATCAGCACTCACACACTTTATCTCTTTCTCACACACACACACACATAATATGAACACAGTCGAAAGGAAAAGGGCATTAAGTTGCATTCAAAACGGGGTCATTTTTGCCTCCAATGACTTACAACACGATGCAAACGTGTCCAGAATCAAGACGATTGCACGTCAAAATTCGGAGAGAATCCGCCAGCTACCCGGCGAGAAAAAACAACAAAAAAAACACTCGGATGAAAAACGGGGTCATTCTGTTCCTTCACACCGGCCTCAAAAGAAGAGGCGAGCGCTGCCGGAACACAAAAACAACACACACACACACACACACACACACACACACACACACACACACACACACACACACACACACACACACACACACACACACACACACACACACACACACACACACACACACACACACACACACTGGCATCATTTCAGGATCCCTCTCTTAAAGAAATTCATCAATTGCCATGTAACTTATAGCTTCCGCTCAGAGCACACCCACATCGAGTATTGCGGTTACGTGTGCACGATCTGCTGCGCTACGTTGAGCTTTTAGCACATTGAGTGGCTCCTTGAACTTTCCTGTCACCTTAAACCTCAGGCACTGACTCAGAATGGGGGGGTATATTTTATATACCGCCCCCCCTCCCCCCCTCTGCTAGTAACTGTCATTTCACGAACAGCAAACCACCACCAACACCATAATTCCCCCCAGGAAGTGGCACCCTCGCGATGACTAATCACCAGCTTTCTCTCCCCCGGTGATGATGGCGGCGGTGTTGTCGCGGCAACCGTCGCCCAGGGCAACGGGCACCGGTGGCTACTTGTGAGTTGACAATGAGTGAGAACAAAGTACCCGGCGTTCGCTCGAGTAGATGGAGAGTGTGTGTGTGTGTGTGTGTCAAGTGGTGTCACCGACCAGACCCGCTTCCAGGTCAGAAAATGAAGGTCGCGTGAGTGTGTGTGTGTGTGTGTGTGTGTGTGTGTGTGTGTGTGTCTCTGCACGACCCAGAAGCTCAGTGATGAAGGAGTTAATGTACCAAACGGCTAAACGGTAACTAGCTCAAGTCCCTGGCAACGGCATTGGACATCACAGGCGTCCTCCCACACGCTAGATTCCCTTCAAGGACCAGGATAAAAAAAAAAAAAGAGGCCTCTTCCGCTCCACGGTTCTGGCCCCCGAAATACATAAACCTCCCATGTGCGGAGAGGACCGGCGGGGCTAGCATCACACGCACTTCTAATCGCCGAGGCGGCTGCCGGACGCACATCATGAACAGGTAACGCCCAACGCACCTCTGGGTGTTACACCTGTGGGTGACCAACAGCGATAGAAAAACATTATGCTCTTTTTCCCTTGCAAATGTAGCTCACTGCTGTAATACAATTGAAATAAATCTAATTTCATGAAGACTAATCTTTACAGAAATTGACAATAAAACACGCATATGATACACGTTCTGTCTATTCTGCATTATAAACATACTGATAATGCATTATAAGAGTATATAACTCATTAATATCTGTAATACTTTTTAAAAACAATAATCCAAACATATTATAAAGCAGTTTATAATAATAATAATAATAATAATACAAGTATCATACTACTTCATAATTGGTTGTCACTCACTGTATTATAAGTCCCATACTTGTTATACATTGTAATCTTTTTATAATGTAATCATAAGTTACGGTCAATTAATTGTGCGTTCTGTGTTTTGTTCTTGTATAGATTCAATTATATTTTGTTTTCCTTTTTTTCCACAAGGAACTTTTGATCGTATATATATATATATATATATATATATATATATATATATATATATATATATATATATATATATATATATATATAATACATTTTAAAAAGTATCTAAATTTAATATTTGATATACATAATTTAAATAGAGAGTAGCTTTGAAAGCCAGTTTGGCAAAAAGTAAAAGAGCACATGCTCTGGAACTGTCGCCTCCTGCAGCGCTTCACCTTCATCTCGTGGCTGTTTTAAGGCGGAGATAAATCTAAACAGATGAACGACGACAGCATGGAGGGGATTTCACCAGCAACGGTGAGAGATTATTTTCTCTTGGATCCTTAAAAGATGTTAACAAAATGTCGCCGATAGCTGCAGTTACCCCGTGATGTCTGTCGACTAATAAACGCACGATGTTTGAAGTTATGTGCCGTCTTTTAATTAAACATGCTTTTTTCCTTCACTTAGCTGGCAATGCAGTTGTGAGCACGGACTGGTTTGATCTTTGTACGTCACTGACATGGCAACCAACGACTGTCTGGAAGGTAGGACATGTGAAAATCTACAGTATGATATGCTTTGTAAACTATTCAGTGTTATACACATGTTTCTGTGCATATTTATGCACAACCACCAGTCATTTAATGAGGGTGATCTTATTCTAACGACACAGGCTGTGTGTTCCTCTTTGGGGAACTTTCCCTGACAGCACAATATCAACCCGAGTGAGAGTCACACAGCATCCACACCTGCCGTGGGGGAACACCACCTGACACCACCTGCTGGTTTTGAGACCTAAAGACCTAAAGATCAACCACGGCCGACAAGACGGCCAGAGAGGGATAAAGAGACACGAGTGAAGGCGTGAGGGTAAGGTGAAGATAGGGGGTCTTGATGGACACACATACAAAAGGTGAAGGGGAGTTAGAAAGGTAAATACCAGGGCAGGTGAATGGGCGTGTCCTTTGGGGCTGGTGACTATGCTGTTTTTGGTGCTGTTTGTCTGGGGCTGTGCAGGAAAGGAAAGGAAAGGAAAGGGAGGAGACACAACAAAGAGTGTTAACAACAGCAACAAGTGGGTTTGTGAGTGTGTGTGAGTGTGTGTCCATGCATGTGTTTGCTTGTATGCAAGTCCTCGTCCTGGGCTTTTCACTTTGTTTGTGACACATCTTTTTGGTTAAATGTCACGTCTTCTCAGTTGGAATTAGAAAATTCATTTAAGGTCAGAAAATTCTCAAAATGCAATCAAGGGTTAATGGAGTAAATGTCCTAAAACAACTTTCAACAACTGTCCGGGTTACAGTTTTCCTTATTTTCTACCTTTTCGCTAAGTCCCGCCCTCAAATGAAGACTGGCCAATCATAGCGTAGGCTCCCAAAAACTATCCGAATCTGCTCCATTAACTCTCATGCGATGGTTTCAGATTTTCTTCATTTTCGGGCCGTTGAGTAAAACAATAAATAATAAATGTATTCTTTAGTTAGTTTAGGGTTTAAGGCTATACTTTTAGTTTGCGATAGATCTGTAATGGAATATATCAAATTAAGAGAAGGAAAATAATGGTCTCGTAGTAAACTGAAGGTGACTGCTGGTCTAGTAGACGTTGTAATTCACTCCCAGTGACTCAGCAACCTTTACATAAATCTTAGTCATATAACACTATTACATCTCATTAATTCTTACTAGTGAGCAATAAAGGTGACGTATAGGGCGGATCTTTGTAGGCCAACCTTGAGGTTAGCATCCCACTGGTTCCCTCAACAAAAAGCCAATGAGGATTGTTCCATTTGATTTTAGATTTATTGCAGAAAATGAGCTCTGGAGGCAAACAAACATTTACCGTACTTACACGTTTCGTTCATAGTGGGCATTTTCGCACAATTTATGATCTTTAAAAATCGCCAAAAGACTCAAAACAAAATCTTGAGAAAGATGTTTACGGATGCATTTTATGCATCTAACCAAAAAAAAAAACCCATTCTCTCCAAGGAGAGGAGAGGAGAGGAGAGGAGAGGAGAGGAGAGGTGAAAGACGAAGATGATGAGGAAGAGGGCGTGGACGTCAGCACACATACAAGTGCAAAGAGACAACACAAAGCATACACACACACAACTCTCCCCCCCCCCACACACACACACACACATGGCCTAACAAACACCCACACTCACGCACACATTAACACCGACCCGAAGCCGTCGTCAGCCGTGGGGCGGAAACATCCGGACCCGTTCGCCGTGCGCTCCGACGCGATTGGGCTCGAAGGTTTTGGTCGAGAAGGAGATCACACGTTTAATAATGTTGAAGAGGAACAAAAAAAGGAAAAGGTGTCGTGTAAAAGTATTCACAGGTAGGTTCTCCAGGTGGGGCGAAGAAAAAGAACAGAGGAGGAAGAAGAGGCGACGGGCAGGTTTACAGGGAAGAGAAGGAACCTCAGGGCAGAACAAATAGGAACAAGTTAAGGGTCAGATGACCTTCACTTATTGCAATTACAATATGTATTGCTGTTTGGTATAGTTACTCTTATTAAAGCCCGGGCACTTTGCGAGGGGGCCAAGGCCGCGACTTCTTCTTGGCATTTTCCCGATGTTTGACTTTCCCTACATGCAGTTATGAAGTCATCCATCGCTGCTCATGTTAACTACTCAATTTCTGTTCCTGTGTGACAGATTAATAACTCAGTGAAGTGAAGGAGACTCCGTAAATAGGGGTAAAAGGTAGGGGAAAGGTGGGGAGAAGAAAAAACCAAAACAAGTGCAGCAGTGAACAGGTGGAGAAAGTGGGAGGAGTCACTGGGCGAATGCATAAATAGCGTGCTCACCATGTACTGGACAGTAGAGCTGGACTTGCGTTTCTGTCCCCACGGCGATTGATGGATTGATGGATTGATGGATTGATGGATTGATGGATTGATGGATTGATTGACAGATGGATGGTACGGCAGAAGAAGGGCGGGAGGAAAAAGTAACCAACGACAAAAAAGTAAAAAATAAATAAAAGTGAGTGCACTGTCACAAAGCACAAGAAAGTATTTTTTCGATGTCGACGGCGAAAAACTTGTGCAGATTTCGATCCTCCGTGAGAAACGGGATCGGAGAGGAAGGACGAGTGTTTTGCGAAAGTGGAAAAGTGAAAGCGGGGAGAGAAAAAAAAAAAAAGAGCGCTGCAGGTTTAAGTTGGAGGCGTCAGGTAAGAGGACACGAGAGGCGGGAAGTAGATCACGGAAAGGCGGAACTGTGACCCCGCTCGTCGTCTGACGATGGAGAACATTTGGGGGGGGCAAGATGGAGGTGCAAGCGGAATTGCAAGACGAGGAAATGCTAAATGTATTCCGTAGGAACATGAAAGCAGTCTCTCAGGAGTTAATTTCAAGTGTGAATCCCGACTGGGCTCAATACTTCTTAAGGTGTTGCCTGGATAGATAGAGATAATTTGGGGACCACGATGTCATCACTTCAAATGAACACTGGAAAACCTCATATGGCCTTTACGTTTGATTCTTGTGGTAGTTTCGTAGCAGCTTATCTCAGAATGCTACATGTGATGTCTTTGATCAACGTAACGCTGAATGGAGTGGGTTTTTACAGTCAGCTGACGGATGGTGTGTAGTATAGAGACAGCCTGCTTCGCTCTGAGCAGGTGTTACAGCTGCAAAAATGGTGCCGTTACGCATTAATGAATCTGCAGGAGGAGGAGGAGGAGGAGGAGGAGGAGGAGGAGGAGGAGGAGGAGGAGGTCAGTGTCGCCAAAAGGACATGTGGCGGGAAGAAACAAGAGAAGAGGGAGACGCCGTTAGAAATGGTTTTGGGGGCAAGTGTGTGGGGAGCCTGTTGCTAGGCGATGAGTGCGCCGCAGTGGAAGTAAGTGTCTATTTCTGTCGTCTGAGTTTCCAGGGTCCAGACTGGCAGCTATTCCTGGAACCGGAGTCACATTCCCGGCTGAACCGACTGAGCAAGGAGAACGGGGGAGTGGGGAGGGCATGTGCTCAGACCACGCACACACAGACACGTGAACACACACACACACACAGACACGCACGCACACTGCTGCACATGAGCACACCACACACGCGGACACCCACGCTTACGCACATCTCGATGTGCAGGCATGCTCACATCCCCCCTGCCTCTCCTCAGCCCCCCCCTACACACACACACACACACACATTTGTGCTTTCGTTCTCTTTCCAAACTGACAAATTTGATATATTCACATCACGCACAAACACACAAAAAGCTCTTCTCGATGTTGTGTGCAATGCCTGAGAAGCAAACGCATTCTTTTTGCATGTACACGATGTTCCGAGCTCCGTCGCACACCATCGTGTACACACGCTGCGCACACACAAGACACGTTCCTGGAAGCTTTGTGTGGGATGTGTTAGTGAGGTGTGTGTGTGTGTGTGTGTGTGTGTGTGTGTGTGTGTGTGTGTGTGTGTGTGTGTGTGTGTGTGTGTGTGTACGTGCGAGCGTGGGATGGTGAGAGATCTTCATTAGAAGATGAACTGTAACGTGGGGGTGGGGGTTAAAGACCAGATGGGGTGAGCATGGAATAGGAGGCAGTGAAAGAGGAGGAAGAGAGAGAAACGGAGGGATGAGAGGCAGAGGAAGAGGAGGAAGAGAGAGAAACGGAGGGATGAGAGGCAGAGGAAGAGGAGGAAGAGAGAGAAACGGAGGGATGAGAGGCCGAGGAAGAGGAAGTGGCAAAAAGAGAATGGGGAGGCTGGCAGATGGATGCATTGAATAATGGAGATGGAGAGGTGACAATGAGCCGGATAATGCCAAATCAAAATAAAGGGTGCTTTCAGAAGGATGCGCTACTTGAGGCCGCAGGCTGACAAAAACACACACACACACACACACACACACACACACACACACACACACACACACACACACACACACACGCACCATCTGACAACAAAACCATCATCTCATATCATACATCACATTAAATAACACATCCACAAAATTAATAAGAGAAACAAAACGCATTCAACTACAAAGAAAAGAGCGCTGCAGAAGGCAAAGGATAAGGAGAGAATAAAATACTGGTGCACGAGAAGAAGAAGAGGAGTTTATAGTTCAAGCATCGGGGGAAGTCAAGATGAGAGGGAAGTGGGCGACGTGTGATGACCCTTACCTTGACATCTGCCTTTTTGTTGAGCAAGGACTTAGCTGCTGCAATAACACAGGGGAGAAAAAAAAACAACCAGTCAAGAGGCAGAAACAGAAGAAGTAACAGCAACAGCTACGTTTTCCACCGCTTCATCGTCACGCCACATTGGAGAGATGACATTTATTTGAAACAGTATTCTTCGTTGACCTCTGCGGTAAAACGGTCGTTTTTTTTTAAAAAAGTATCCTGAAGGCCGAACGTCTTTCAGTCGGGGAAGTAAGACCATGATGTGTTTTTCTCACTAGTGATGCCGAGCAGCCGATGTACCTTCTAAAAACAACTCCCCCCCCCGGTCAGAAATAAATGCAGAATCAAGCTCAGTATGCACACGCTCTTTGCAGATATTTAAAATCCCCACCCTGTCTACACAGGTGCATTAGAGTGGGCTTTTGCAGATCTAGCAAGGTACATCCTCAAAGGTGTTTATTCCCCCCCCCCCCCCCCCCCCCATCTGTCTAGAGACGAGCTACACGGTCCGATTGCTTTGCAGTCAGAACCCCGTTGCTTCGTCTTTCGTCGCCGTTTACTCCAATTCATTGTTTCCCCAACAACTCTTGTGCCAACGTCCCCCTCGTGGTTGTGAGGAACCCGAAAACAAAGATGGCTGCCGTGCCTGCGAATAATCCCAGCCTTAAATAACTTCCGTCTGCTCTCTAATGAAGGGTAATGAGGTAGGAGGGTAGGAGAGGAAGAAGGATACTGCAGACACAGTGCTCTGAGGGCAAGACAGAGGTTTGACATTGACGACTTGATGCCAAAGATGCACCGGCAGACCGGTCGGTACTGTCCAACGGCAATCGAACTCACACAGTAAAAAAAATTTTTTAAAAAGACCTCTGGCACCTTTTGGATGATTATCCGTCTGGCCGATATGCAAATCTAAAAAGGTACACACTATTTATCCGTGGCAGTAAAACAGTTCAATATCGGTGCATGAAAAGAAACCACATAAAAAATATCCACACGGTCCTGATTAACTTGTATTTTATTTTCGAGCAATAATTAGAGTGAATTGCTCTTTTTTGTGCATAAAAGTTTAAATGATCTTTGTGAAAAGCGAGAGAGAAAAAGGCAAAATTAGAACCACAGAAAGGCCGGATCAGGCCTCTATATATGGGAAGCAAATCTCCCCGTCTCTCTCCCCTTATTGGTGTAGAGAAATAAAAAGATAGTTCCACAGTCAAGTCTTTTTCTACACCAGCCGCAGATTTATTTTTGAAGATATTTACAATCGTTCGGATAAGGTTGTTTACACAGAAAACAACAATCTGTACTTCAGGTGGTAGACTTAAAAGTCTCCTTCAGCATGCACCAGATATCACTGTTTTAAAGCATCAATGAGAGCGCTGTATTACACCGAGAGGTTAGATCATTTGACCTCTTACTATCTACGTTCTATAATAGCACGGCGACATTATAAAACGCACCAGCGACATCGTTTGAGAAACGCCGACGCCTATAACCTGCCACTTATAAGTCCTTGACTCCTCCTCTCGCTCTCTCTTTTACTCCCCGAGACGTTTTTTTTTTTTTTTTAAAGGGGGCTAAGTGCAATTTCAAGTCTAATCAGATGCAACAGCCAGCCAAGTTACATAAAACACTATTTCTGGCTGTCTGGGAGCTCTCTCTCTCTCTCTCTCTCTCTCTCTCTCTCTCTCTCTCTGTCTCTGTGTATGTGTGTGTATATATAAAAATATATATTTTAAATACAATTAATATCCCAACTTAACAGCAGGAGACAATAAATATATATAAATATATTTTAAATACATTTAATATCCCAACTTAACAGCAGGAGACAATATATACTTTTTGACATTAACTTTTTGACCAACCACTTTTTGAAAGTGTCCATTTGGGGCAGTGATTTCTTAGGAGGAATCCCAAGGAAGCCAATTTAAAGTCGAGTGGAGCCCTTGTCCCTGACCTTTTAAATGATAATAGAAAATAAATCACCTCCTTACAAGTGGACCTTTAAAGCTGTAACATGAGACATGATCAACAACCAGCCGCCTCTAACGGCTCTGAACATTCAGCAGTCAAGGAAGGAGCACCGAGAAGTGATAATGGATGGGAGAGTGGCATGAATGTGCATGGTTTATTGTTGTGTTGTTGTTGTTGTTGTTATTCCTTCTTCCAAAAGGCTGCTTGTTACTGCAGAGAAGAAATGGGGTCAAGTTCATTCTCGTGTATACCCTCTGATGGCAGAAGAGAAGAGGATGTGAAAGGAGAGCAAGAGAGGAAGGAGAAGAGAAACGAACAAACGGGATCGCTGTGCTCCTTCCTTCCTTCTGTTCTGTCAAACTGGATCTTTAAAAAAAATTAAAATTAAAAAGAAATCCTAATTTAAACCGCAGGGGGAGACGCAAGGGGCGCTCCTTACCTCGCCACGCATTACACATGAAGCAAGAAGAGAGAGAAAAATAAGATTAAAGATTAAAAAAGACTAAATCACCGCTATATTGGCATTTCCCACAAGGTGCACAACGGCGGGAGAGAAGTGAGAAGTTTAAGGCCGGGAGACATTTTTTTAAAAAAGGATGCGTTTAACCTCCTCCTGCAAAAGAACAGGGCGAGGTCTAGTAGAAAGGGATCGCAGTTGTGCGTGTGAATATGCGAGGTATAGAGCGTAGGCCTCCAGTAAGCCAGTGAGGCTGATAGGGGGAGGCAGCCCACTATAAATATTTGATCGGAGCCTCGTGGCAGGCTCAGGGGCACAGAGAGGACTGTGGAGTCCCAGCAGGCCACAGAAACAAGGATCCACTGCCACTTCCTCCGTCTCCTTAGATCAACGCTAGAACGGCACGTGACGCGGTTTAATTTCTGCAAAAAGCCAGAAAAACTCAAACAAGCAAACAAACACTGGTTCATCATAATGTCCTCCGGATCTACAGCTCTCGGGCCTTCACGGGGTCAAGTATCTGTGGCGCTAAAACACATGATAATGTTTTGAAGCTTACTATTGGGTCCATCAGCACAACAATCCTTCAAATAAAACAGTATTTATGCAAATAATGTCCTGCAAATGTTGTCAGAATAAAAGCCTTGAAGGGATTCTGTCCACAAAAGAGACACTAGAGGGGTTTTATTTTTTTTAATGGAAAGCAAATTTGTTGAGAAATAACTATTATCTACTATGACTTTTTTTTTTTTATCATGTCACTGAATATTCTTGGATCTCTAGAGGAGACGCCTGGGTTGCTGTGGCCCAGGCTTAGGACTCGAAGGGACGCCCATGTTGCTCTGCGTCAGCTGCATTTGTAAACAGGCAGTCGTTTGCTAATAACCAGGTTACATGGCATGTGTATATATATATATATATGTATATATATATATATATATATATATATATATATAAATAACGTTTTCTTTTAACATAAGGAAAAAGCGGAAGGATTCGTGTCCCTGTACACGAAACCAATAGATTGCATTCTGTAACATTCACAAACTACAGTGAGACTTTGTTGATATATATATATATATATATATATATATATATATATATATATATATATAAATATAAATTGCTACATATACAGTATGTGGACTATATGAGGGCTTCAGCTCAGCTCAGTCCGTGGGCTACTATATAGTATATATATATATATATATATATATATATATATATATATATATATATATATATATATATAGGATATAGTCTGATATCCTCAATGCAAAACATCCAGCCCAGCCTTGAATCTTCCAGTGTTCACCATGCACCACAACCCCTTCCCTCCCCCCACATTGCAGCTCATGCACCAGTCAAGTGCTCCATGCAGCATTCACCGGCAGCTCCGGCCTTAAAAAGGGTGAACTTTCCAGAGAAAAGAAGAGAGAGGGGAAAGAAGAGTGAGGCAAGGGGGGGGTGGGGGGAGTGAGAAATGAAAGTATGATGTAAAAATAGCGATGATGTCGAAGGAAAGGGAAAAAAGTGCAAATTATAAAAGAGAAGCAGAGCGTCAGGACGGCGGCGAGGTTCGGGAGAGAGAGTCTGGAGATGAAGATCATGGGGTGAATATGGGTCAGTGGCGACCATCCTATCAGATCTCAGACGGGAGGGGACGGATGTGCTGATGTGGAAAAAGACAGCAGTAGCTGCGCTCTCATCCAAGTCCTTTACAAATTATGAACGATTATGAACTGTGTTTCGCAATAAATAGAGTAGAATAAAGAGAGGTGCGTTTGTCAAATAAGCTGTGAAGTAAAGTTTAAAACGATCGCTATGATGTCACTTCCACTGCATCTATAGATGGGCCCAATAATTGTGTTTAGCAAATGCATTACTTAATTTTGATGAATAATATGAAATATAACAGCAAAACAATGATGTCCTCACAGTTGACACGGATTCCTCTTTTCTTATAGATGTATTTAAGATTGAAAAGACCCTTAATTCACAAAAAAATCATTGTCTTAACTCTGATGACTAATCGCATTTACAGTTGCATAAAAACTCTGCGAGATAGTGAGATGCAAACATAGCCAACATGCCGCAGATGATGAGTAAACGGGAGATGTAGTGAGTGACGTGGTCGGCCATCATGCAGAGGAAGGAGAGAGGGGGGGAATAGAAGAAGTAGGGAGGCGGGAGAGGAGTGGCATGCAACCCCCGGGGCGAGCCACCACGCTACCTTGTTCCACCAGCCCGGCGGCGGTGCCGGCGGCCGCAGCCGCCGCTGCAGCGGCAGCAGCAGCAGTGACAGCGGCCGGAGTGGTGGTCTGTCTGCTGCCCACTGTTGAGAGTCGACCAGCCGGTCCACGCATGGAGAAGAAAAAGAGTTACAAGGTCGACAAGAAAAGGACGTGAACGAAAAAAATATATACGCGTGGTGGGGAAAAGGTATAACCCATGGAGAAACGGTGGAAGGAGGCCAAAAGAAAAGGACGTGAGGGGTGGGGTGAAAAGAAAGAAAAGAGTGACGGCACGAGACAAAACGAGGGATTAATTCATGCACACAAAAAAATAATCTGCAGCTCTGCCAAAAAGGATCGGCAGAGAAAAATGTCACAGAGAGACAAAAAAAAAAATCAGAGAATCTTGGATGTTTTCGTCCCAAACGTATATCTCTGATAACAGCGCTATTGGTGAGGAGGGTGATGATACAGAAGTTAGTCAACGTCCGTAGTTGCCGTGCTCGCTGACCTTAAAAAAACAGGCTGTTTTTATTCATAATTGGCATATTGGTGGCTTCACTGAGGGATATACAACTCTACAATGTAAACCTTTAATCTGAACCTGATCTTGATCCTGTGGCACAAATACCACGAGACTCGTGGAGGGAAGTAGGACCTCCTCTTTGTCAGCGCACTGATCTGTAAAGTGCATGATTCATAATATATGATGAGAATATAGTGAGCCGCCGCGTAAAGCACGGACGTGTGTTGATGGGCGGATAATGAGACAACGCGCCCCTGGCCCCACCGCCTCTCCGACATAGATGCCCCTTCGTAATTGTTATGTTGCTGTACATGAACAATCCTTGGGATCTTTTGGGTCTCTTTGATGTTTTGGTCTTTTTGTAGTCGTTCTGGGTCCCTTTGTAGTCATTTGTGTCTCTTTGTAGTCGTTATGTGTCTCTTTGTCGTTGTTTTGTGTCTCCTTTTGGTCTTTTTGTGTCTCTTTGCAGTCGTTAATTGTCTCTTTGTAGTCTTTTTTGTGTCTCTTTTCAGTCATTATGTGTCTCTTTGTAGTCATTTGTGTCTCTTTGTAGTTGTTATGTGTCTCTTTATAGTTGTTTTGAGTCTCTTTATAGTCTTTTTGCGTCTCTTTGTAGTTGTTTTGTGTCTCTTTGCAGTCGTTATGTGTCTCTTTGTAGTCATTTGTGTCTCTTTGTAGTCGTTATGTGTCTCTTTGTCGTTGTTTTGTGTCTCCTTTTGGTCTTTTTGTGTCTCTTTGCAGTCGTTAATTGTCTCTTTGTAGTCTTTTTTGTGTCTCTTTTCAGTCATTATGTGTCTCTTTGTAGTCATTTGTGTCTCTTTGTAGTTGTTATGTGTCTCTTTATAGTTGTTTTGAGTCTCTTTATAGTCTTTTTGCGTCTCTTTGTAGTTGTTTTGTGTCTCTTTGCAGTCGTTATGTGTCTCTTTGTAGTCATTTGTGTCTCTTTGTAGTCGTTATGTGTCTCTTTGTCGTTGTTTTGTGTCTCCTTTTGGTCTTTTTGTGTCTCTTTGCAGTCGTTAATTGTCTCTTTGTAGTCTTTTTTGTGTCTCTTTTCAGTCATTATGTGTCTCTTTGTAGTCATTTGTGTCTCTTTGTAGTTGTTATGTGTCTCTTTATAGTTGTTTTGAGTCTCTTTATAGTCTTTTTGCGTCTCTTTGTAGTTGTTTTGTGTCTCTTTGCAGTCGTTATGTGTCTCTTTGTAGTCATTTGTGTCTCTTTGTAGTCGTTATGTGTCTCTTTGTCGTTGTTTTGTGTCTCCTTTTGGTCTTTTTGTGTCTCTTTGCAGTCGTTAATTGTCTCTTTGTAGTCTTTTTTGTGTCTCTTTTCAGTCATTATGTGTCTCTTTGTAGTCATTTGTGTCTCTTTGTAGTCGTTATGTGTCTCTTTATAGTTGTTTTGAGTCTCTTTATAGTCTTTCTGCGTCTCTTTGTAGTTGTTTTGTGTCTCTTTGCAGTCGTTATGTGTCTCTTTGTAGTCATTTATGTCTCTTTGTAGTCGTTCTGCATCTCTGTATAGTCATGAGCTGGGTGAGCTGGAAGCAGAAAGCACATAAGTAGTCGTTATGTGTCTCTTTGTAGTCTTGTTGAGTCTCTTTGAAGACACTTTGTGTCCCTTTGCAGTTTTGTTGAGTCTCTTTGAAGACATTATGTGTCTCTTTGCAGTCGTTATGTGTCTCTTTGTAGTCGTTATGTGTCTCTTTGTAGTCTTTTTGTGTCTCTTTTCAGTCATTATGTGTCTCTTTGTAGTCATTTGTGTCTCTTTGTAGTCGTTATGTGTCTCTTTATAGTTGTTTTGAGTCTCTTTATAGTCTTTCTGCGTCTCTTTGTAGTTGTTTTGTGTCTCTTTGCAGTCTTGTTGAGTCTCTTTGAAGACACTTTGTGTCCCTTTGCAGTTTTGTTGAGTCTCTTTGAAGACATTATGTGTCTCTTTGCAGTCGTTATGTGTCTCTTTGTAGTCGTTATGTGTCTTTTTGTGTCTCTTTGTTGTTTTGGTCTTCTCGTAGTTGTTCTGCAACTCTTTGTTGTGGCTTTGTGTCTCTTTGTGGTCAATTGAAGTCTCTTCGAGTGACATTTTGAATATGGCCTGTGCCCAGTAGGCCCGTTCAGTAATCCATACATGGATGTAATGTGCCTTCTGTTACTGAATGACCTCACTCTCATTATGGAGCTCTACTTCCAGAGAAGTGGAAAGAGAGCGAGGAGGAAACGGAGTTGAAGAAGGTGACACAGCAAAGCTGTGAGTGAATATTTCGTGGGTGTTGGCACCATTTCCCATTGCAAAGCCCACAGTGTGAAGAGTAGCTGCAGTGAGTCATGTGTACTGAAGCAGCGTGCTGGCGCACACACACACACACACACACACACACTAACATCATCACTCACATCTTTGGATCTTACTGTCTTTATATTAAACTAGGAAAGTTATTTTAAACAAGACAGAAAGTGATTTGTGAAAGTGCCTCAAGAGGGAGGTACGGAACATTTGATATTGTGTCTCTTGGATTATGGTTATAATACTGGATATACCTGTAACTCTCTGTTACAGGTATATCCATAAATACAAGGACACACACACATCCACAGCCTGTGTTGGCCAATATTTTACTGTGGCAGTTTAACGCGGTGCAGAAGACACAGCCTACCGTCGCTTAATTATTTTCTGATTAAGCTTTTATTTTGAAAATGTTGTCACACTAATTTATTTAACAGCTATTTTGTTAAAGTCCCAGTGAAACGGAAGCCAGTGGAAGTTTCCATTGAATGAATTAGGCTTCAGAAACACATCGTTTTAGAAATTAAAGGTTTTTGCCGTCTTGTATCCAAAGGGACGTCTCTTCGTATCTCTTTTCTCAATATGATTTTGCTTTTTTTGTGCATATATTTGGCTAAAATAAAAAAAATCAACGCAGGGACACGGGCTCAAAACTGAGAACATGTATTTTTCATTTCACTGGGATTTTAAGTACTTTCTTCAAGAATATAATACCTTGTATTAAAAAGGGGAACACTGAAGTTGCACGGAAATTAAATGAATATGTGTAAAACTTTACATGCATTTATATTTCTTTGAGTAGGGCATCTAAAAGGAAATTACTGATATAATAAAATTGGAAAAGTCAAATTTTGGGTGAAGTATTCTTCCAAGAATGTGGCATGCTTATTCCTCAGAACCATTTTAATCTCCCTCTGTATTTAAGTAATAGCAATAAAAGTGACATGCAGACAATACAATCCCTACATTGTGCATGCTTACCACACACTTCACACTTCAGATTTACGGTCACGAGGGATACAACAACTATGTCCGGGCAACACTTACCAGAAAAATTTCGAGAAACCAGCATGGTAGTAAGAATGGCCCCCTGAAAGGAAAAGAAAAAAGAACCACTTAAACTAGTAATGTAATCATTCTTCCCTTTTTTACACAAATATACAACATGTTGCCAATTTCTGACGGATGCGCCACAGTTGTAAATCAACCATAATCAGTTAATCATGACACTTTTATCTCTCTGAATAGATCGTTTACAACTGGAGCTGATCACTTTTTATTGGGCTATGAAGATGGTATTGAATTTGCAAATAGTCTATTTCATATTTACATATTAACTTTTTTCTTTTATCTCAATAAAGCGGCTTAACCGATTCCCTGCCTGTGAATTTTGCTTACTATAAGTTTTGATTGAATTGAGAATATATTGAACGTCTAACCTCGCCGTTGTCCATTTCTTTTCTTAAATGTGAAAAGCCGTCGGTTCACATGCCGATGGCTTTTGTTGGTGGGGCGGTCCGACATTCGCCTGCAGCCACTTGCTTTTTTTTTTCTGCTTCCAGCTCACCCGTGTGCCGGTATTTGAGCCACGCCGAGACCAGGCCAAAAGCAGCGGGGTTAACGGTGGCATGCGAACAACGGGTAAGCTGTTGCATCCACACACACACACGACGTCAGCAGTAACTCAGCGAAGAAGAGAGACTATGCACGGAGGATAAGTCTGGAACTAAATGAGCGGCAGAGAGAAAGCGCCATCTCCCTGAAACAATTGTTTTTTTTTCCCCCTCACATACTTTAAAGGCCTTGAGTTTATAGATTAAAAAAAACAGAATTATTAGAGTTGAGGAGCGGATTATTTTATCCCGTACAGGAGTTTATGAAAGACGTGGGAGAAGCCGAGCCTCCAAACAGACCTTAAGTTTCCTCCTGGCATTGAACTTCTTCAGGCACTCCACGGTCTCCTGCCTGTGCATCATAGACGCCACTGTGGACCGTTGCTGGGAGAACCAAGGAGACGAGGAGGAGAAACAACAAGATATCGGTTAATACAAGTTGTTTTTGTTGTGTTCGCGGTGATCCAACCACTTTTCTGTCAAGCGTTGGAAGTGTTTTCTGTGCCGCTGGTCTATCTCAAGCAGGGGACACTTACGCAGACCCATGGGTGCTTGAGGGCCTCCTGGGCAGTGATCCTCTTGGCTGGGTTGATGGTCAGCATCTGGTTGATCAGGTTTTTGGCCTCTGGGGTGACTGTGTCCCACTCTGGGGAAGGGAACTAAAAGGGACAAACAGAACCACGTCTTAACATCCAGCGTTTGAGATAAAAGTATCAGTCGATGAATCAAGTCTTCGATTTAACAGAATCAAATAGCCAATTTGTTTGTTTTTTCCAAAACGGAAACTAAACTGAACCGTATTTCTGATTTAAACTGATTTATTTGCCGACATTGTGAAGAGAGGGAGAGACTATTAAACGACACAGGTAGCAGGACAGATATAGGAACCCGGGAGGTCGCCAGTTCGTGTAACTTCAACATCATCGCCACTGAGGCCCCCCTGTGGGAGTGTTTCTCAACAATATCAGAGGGCCAGGCCGAGCACAGCCTCAAGCGATTTGTTAAGGAATTCTAAGCCCATCCAGTCTTGTTGTGTTTAGGCATAAATGTCGAGGTCTTTGTCCTGTGAGCCCAGAAACCCTGCCAGAGACTCAGTCAGCCTCCCTCTCCCTCTCCATTTGGCATGGACTTGAATGTGATCTGAGGTGAGGCTCCCTCTCTTGCACCCCGTGAAATATGAATGAGGTGACCGAGTTACGTAAGCGCTGCTAAAGAGGAACGAGGGCGGCGGGAGGAGAAGGGGGGAGGGCATCACAGCAGGAGGGGAGAAATGAGAGAGAGAGAGAGAGAGAGAGAGAGAGCAGAGGAGACTCACATCGTAAGCCCCGGCCTTGATCTGCTGGTACAGCTTGTGCTGGTCCTCGTCCCAGAAAGGAGGGTAACCCACCAGCAGGATGTAGAGGATCACCCCTGAGACACACGTGAAAAACAGTGTGTTGGTTGTTGTGTGTGTGTGTGTGTGTGTGTGTGTGTGTGCACAACTATCTAGAAAAATGCGTCTCTCTGCAGAACTCACCGCAGGCCCAGATGTCCACAGGTTTGCCATATGCCTCCTTCCTCAACACCTCAGGGGACAGGTACCCCGGTGTGCCAGCGAATCCTGCAGTAAACACACACACACACACACACACACACACACACACACACACACGATTGATTGACATGCTCAAGGCAACACATTGTGTATCTGCTATCCTTGAATCAGCTTGTATGGAAAGCAAGATAATCTCAAGTAAGCTAAGACCTATTCATCCACACACTGAGCTCTTAAAGACAGATGCGAGGCTTTACGGTCAGTTGATTGTGACGGAAAGGCTGCCGAGTCCGAGCACAGATGTTTGTAGAAGTGATCCAGGTGAGATGTGGAAGTTTGTTTTATTAAGTACTAATCTGACACTGACTGACTCACCGCTTTCTTTGCAAACCTTTACACTTCCAGTATCACAACCCTCGCGTCTTTATTCCTTTACCGAGCATTCAACATACTACTGCAATCCTTACCACTGACCGTAACCTATTATATCACTGTGGTTATACTGAGCCCCTTAATAGCTTTTAAGTAAATACACATAAAAAATAAAGATGCAATCCCCCTCCTGGACCTGCTGTACCTACCGAACCAGGCCTGCTGATCCCCCTGCACCTCGATGGCCAGGCCAAAGTCGGCCAGCTTCACCGCGGCATTCTTACATTTGCTTGCTAGGAGCAGGTTCTCTGGCTAAAGTGGGTGAAGGGGAGAGAAGTGAGGTTATCGAACATGTTGAACTGAAGGATGGGGGTATAATGGGGAGGAGCGCGGGAGGGGGGTGGGGTGGGGGGGCAGAGCAAGATATGCAGAAAGTTTTCAAGTGTTCAAGATGAACATTCTCATCGACACTGTATTCAAAGCACGCACACGACACAGATACGCACGGACATCGATGTCATTTGCACAACTTGGGGTGGACACGTTATAAAAGTAAGTCCAAATAACTTAACGTGGACTAACTTTTTTACTGCGCTCTAAAGCTGCGTGTGTCCACACGACCTCGTGAGTCTGCAGTGTGGTGTGCGTTGGTCTACAGGGCTCCGTCTCTGTGGCCCAGATCTTGCAGTCAGCCTCATTATTCTCTCTCTAATAATGGGCTGCTATCCCCACTGGCCCTTGCTCTCTCATTTCGTCTCTCCACAGCTCTCTCAACTCTCATTTAAAATCGTTGCCTCCTGAATGACAAAACAAAGATCCGTTGAGAAATATTAATACGGTTTCCGCACGGCATCGTTTCAGTCGACGTTCAGAGCGTTAAGGCCCCGAACGCACCGAAGTAGAAACACCTTTCGCTTTAAACGGCTGATCCTGCACCAAAAAAAAGCCCTTTGAGGCGCGGCGAACTCCTTTGAACTTATGATTTTTTTTAAAAAGCGAAGGATTTTTCCCAGAGAGGACGATACTGTATGAAATAAAAAAGAAAACACCATTAATTAATATTAATAGAATTTTACTGTCGCTTTCACCGGATGAAAAGACAAACGTCTTCAATTGCGTTTGGGTATTTCGACCTTGAAAATATTAGCTTTAAGTTCAGCTCTTTGGCTCCGCCCAGTTAAGATTTAACTCTACCGGTTAAAGTATTGTCGCCTTTAGATGCACTCATCCCGATGTCCATATTCCACTGTGTGTGTGCTGCTTGTAAGAGCGAGCAAAGTTCCAAAGCCTTTCCTTAAGATTAATTTCCCTTGTGCAGTTGAAATGCAGCTCAGTGAACAGCATCGAGTGCAAACTTACAGCGTGTGAGGACATTGTATTTAGGTTCTGTCACTGCCTCCCCTCAGCCACTTCACTTAGAAGCAAAAGAATACTGTTTACTTAAAAGTGCGGGGACCTCAAAGTGTGCTTTTATGGTCTCTGAGCCTGCAAAGTTAAAGAGAAGGACTCGAGAAGGAAGGAGAGAGAGCGATGAACCGGTAATCCTAAAAAGGCGCTGTGCCTAACCTCGTGTCATCACATTCTCCCAGCTCTACCGCTCGGTTACACTTTACTCTTTTGTAAACGAAGGGAGTTAGAACTTGCCAACACTGCAGCGGTAAGATAATCCCTTAAAAAAAAAAAAAAAAAAAAAAAACAGGATGTGGGTGGAAAATTGTGATGAAGCATGCACTTCCATCAAAAAAAAATTGTGCATGAATGCAAACGCAAAAACATCTAGGCCAACATGTTGGAACAAAACAGCAGCCATCGCTTTTGAATTTAAAAAAATGCTCTGTCTCTATAGCACACACACACACACACACACACACACACACACACACACACACATACATACACACACACACACACACACACTGAGACACGCACACACAGCTGAGCACACCGATGACCGGCCACTGTTTCTGTTGACAGGGAGAAGGGCGGCGTGAAGACGGCAGAGAGAGCACAAATTAAAAAGAGTTTGTGTGTCTGGATTACACACCAAAAAAAAACCAAACTAAACTAAAACAGTGCCTGGAGTTTGAAAAGTTTGAAAAACAACGTATAATTTAAATAATAAACCAATCCGATCCCAGAAGAAGTAAAGACTGTGCTACAGACGCTGTCTCAGTTCGATTCCCGGCCCTAATTGACATATTGATGGCCTATTAATGAAATCAGACTAAAAATACTGCCCTTCATGCATATAAACACATTTACTCGATATACTACTCGCAGCACACTTTGAACATTATGGTGCCGGCCAACATAATACATGCGTTTGCTCTTGTGTTCATCACGTTAGCCGGAGCCTGAATTCTAATTCGAGGGCTTCTTGTCACTCCGGGCTGTCCTCAGTCGTCACACCATGACCTATCGCACGAAATGCTCTACGACGCTCGGGGTGGGGGGGTGGGGGGGTGGGGGGGGGGGGGGACCAGATAGGCGTGTCGGCTAAATAAAGAAATGGCCACAAACAGTTCTTGATAAACACAACACGCCCGTGCTGGAATGCCGGGACTGACATTCGCGTAGACGAGAGGTCTTCGCTTGTACGAAGGGCGTCACGTCGTGCACCGCAAGACGTGACGCACGAGCACGGGCGTACTGAAACGGAGACACACACACACACACACACACACACACACACACACACACACACACACACACACACACACACACTCACACACACACACACACACACGGCTTGGATACCTGAGCAAAACATTGAAACTTGATATGAACTGTTTGACGTGTGTCTACTAAATACAGCTGTTGAGCAACCCCACAGTTCAAAACTTGTTACCAGTTAGCAACTGGCTCTTGATTTTTCATCCCTAACAAAAAAAAAAGACCCGCCAATATAAACAAACGTTTTTAAAACAAAAAGTCAATCGATTACAGTTTACAGAACATTGGCTGTCGCATTTGGTCATTAATTGATCCAAAAAAGGCAATGAAAACCACACAGGGTGCCTCGTAATCAATAGTCGACACATTTCTCTGACTGGTAAAAGAACCGGAGGTCAGATTAAGTATCGTCTTGGATGGATCCGTCGACAAAAAGGTTACGGAGCGGCGGCATTGGTCGGGCGGCGTCACCGGCACTGCACGCCTGAACCCCCCCCCCCCCATCCCCCAAGGGGTGAAGGGGTGTTTACGCAACAGGAAAAGAAGGTGACCGCACAGAGCCTCGTGGAGATCGCAGCGAAGCTGGAGGGATTTGTATGTATATTTTTGGGCTGTGAGAGCATAAAAGGAGCTTTGGCCCGTCTAGATTACTTTCTTACCGCACAACCGACTGTCGTGTGAAGGCCTGAATTGTATTGTAGAGCGTTAGTGAGACGGCGGATCAGATTTCATGGGGAATTAAGATGATTCAACCCATCGCATTGCAATTGACATGATGCCCAAAAACATTACAGTCAGTTTCTCTTTTACACATCAGACTTGCACACATAACACACCCACAACCCGTACACAAATATTTAAGCACACTCAAGGGACAGAAAGATGATCCCCGTCACCCGTCACTCACCTTCAGGTCCCGGTGCACCACGCCCATTTGATGGCAGTGAAGCACCGCCTCCACGATCTGCTGGATGCAATGACTGCATGCAAACACCAAGGGGGGAAAGGGGGAGGGGAGGAGGCATGTTAGTCCGAGCAGCGCTACCCAATCCCGTGCACAGGCCAGGGTTGTAGGGGTGGGGGGCGGGGGAGGTGTGAGGAGGTGTGGGGAGGGGGGATTAAAGGGGGATGAGAAGGGTCGAGGGGGCTCCTCTGTTGCCAGCCGGCCGACCCACAGCTGAGGGCAGGAAGTAGTTTTCTATTTTAAAAAGTAATTTTACATGACGTGCATCATTATCGATGATGTGTATCGGCTGTTTGCTTGCTTCTGTGTGGAGGCATCCACACGGAAGGCGGCCTACATTTTAAAGGTGGTGTTGATGAGGGAAGGAGTGAGTGACTGTGCAATTAATAACATTTAAAAGACGTGTCCGGGGTGTGTGTGGGGGGGGGGGGGGGGATGCTTGAGGTGTGAGTCTCTGCAATGGGACCAGGTGATGTGTCTAAGCCGGGGACAGTGTGAAGATATATGTGATGAGACAGACAACATGTACATGTGTGTGTATAGGGTTCATGTGCATTGCCTGGGTCCAGCTGTGGGACCCCAGAGACACACACAAGCACCTGTGGCACGGCGCTGTGTGTGTGTGTGTGTGTGTGTGTGTGTTCATGTGTGCTTCCTGCGCACTGACCGGGCCAGAGTTCATAAAAAAATAACGTCCACCCCCATTGCATTATGGTTGTGTTTACTATATTTGTATTTGAAGCCGCGGTGTGGCCTAACAACTTACAGGCCAATCAAATACACGCAAAGAGGCGCTTTACTTTGCAACGTTTATTTGTGCCGTTTAACTCACCGGGAGGCAAAACGACTGACATCGGGATGCCTTTCTAAAGCAGTGAAATCCGTCATGGCAGGACGAACCGCTGCGCAGTGTTTGGGTGTCTGATGAGCCTTTAATCTCACGGATTTAACTCCTCGCTTTTGATATCCTGGATCGCATTTTTATCGTCTCACCTGTGCCGCCAACAACACACTTCCACCAACGCAGCCCCCCCCACCCACCAACCCCCCTTGCGTGTTAGAGAGCAAACAAACTGCTGAGAGCAGCTTAATGGAAACTTTTTGGGATCGTAGAAAAATATGCTCTCCTGCTTTCACCTTTTTGTAATTTCGCTTTTAACACACCTACGCTTTTGGAAATGATGTTTAATGCATATTTTCACTGGTGTATTCTGCAGTTTGAATGCAGTTGAAAACAAATATATTGAGTGTGGAATTAGATGAAGAAAGTACCATCGAGTAATTTTTGAAATATTATATATATATATATATATATAATAAATATATAATTAATTAATTAATTTTATTAAATATATATATATATATATATATTTAATATCCCAACTTAACGGTAGGAGACGATATTGATATATAAATATAAATATATATATATACATATATATATATATATATATATATATATATATATATATATATACGTGTGTGTGCGTGTGTGTGTGTGTACGAGAACATGGCAAAAGGGACTTCCACCAATGAAATGTGTGCTGTGGTCTTATGTAACCTCATTCACAGGTAGGTATGCATGCCGTTCAGTGCGTGTGTGTGTGCGTGTGTGTGTACATGCCGCCCCCCCCCCCCACGTTGTCAGCTGTTGAGCTCCGTAACCCGCAGGATCCTCTGCATGTGTGTGTGTGTGTGTGTGTGTGTGTGTGTGTGTGTGTGTGTGTGTGATAGATGGAGGTCATCCCAAACGCTCCCCGTGTCAGTGAGCAGTTAGCGGAGGCCACGCCGTGGATATCTCACTCTATATTTTCTGATCCGTTCCGTGGCGTTGGCCCTTTGTTTGAACTGCTCCCCGTCTATGAAAAGCTGGCTTTGGGCACACGTTGTGTACAAGCGGTGTTTCTGCGTCTACGCGTGTAATCCGCTGTGAGACGAGTGTGTTTACGGTTGCAAAGCGGCGAGTTTTACACGCTTCGCAGAGTTCTTCAAAGAGGAGCTGAAGAACGAGGTCTGCAGCCCAGCCACAGAAGGGACTTCAAATAAAGCTAAGAAAGAAAAAAAGTGACGGTGCAGAGATGACAATAAAATAGGCGCTGGACCTGTTTGGTGGATTGTACATTTTAATTTGTTGCTGTATTACTTGTTCTTACAGTCTATTTGTAGCACTTGAAATAAATATAAAAGGGAACAGCTACAAATGAATTGCTTGAAACAAAAAAAATGACTTTTTGGATTAGCCAAAGGATCTAAATGTATGTATCCATTATACTGCTGCTAATTGTAATGGAAACTTTACATTCAATTCGGCAACACAATTTACAATTGTCTACTTCACTCACAAAATGATCATATATATATATATATATATATATATATATATATATATATATATATTTTCATATATATATATATATATATTTTCATATATATTATTTATATATATAAATATTTATATATAAATATGTTGATATATATATATATATATATATATATATAAATATATATTTATTGTTTTATACATATTATTTTTATTTCAGTTACTCGCCCAATGTTACCTTTAATTCTTGAAGTAAACGCCTTTATGGCGAAGAGAGACTCAAAAGAAAATTGAAGTAATGTAAGTAAATGGTTTGCCGCGTTTAACAACCGTACAAAACACTACTTCCTAAAACACATCGCCAAAATCGTACTATTTAGAACACAGTGTTTTAAATAAGGTTTTAGAAAAGATGCATGTTTTTTGTGGGGAAATGGCGAGTACACGACTGCATAAATGCGAGTGGGATTGTACTGCGTGAGAGTTTGTAAACCGATGTTTTTATATAGTTTGGCCGTTCTTCGTTCCCAGCGGAGGCATGAGAGGGACAAAGAAGTAAAAAGAGGAATTCTTAAGAATACAAAGTAGCATTGGGTGAATAACTGACGTACAAATGGTCATTTTGTGGGTGAAGTTCCCTTAAAGCAAGCAATACAACTGTACTCTGACACACTTAAGACACGCATGCTCCCTTTTTCTAATTGCATATGTATAATTAGAGGGCATCAAAAGGCGGAAAGACAATTACTTGTTGTCGTAGCTGCAGATGAGCACTAATTATCTCCCATATAATATGTTAATAAATACCTGCTGGCTCAAATAAAAGAATGAAATGAGAGCTGCAGATAATCAGGTGGCCCTGATGGTGGTCCTCTGGGCTTAATTATGTTCTCTAATTGGAGATCAGCAGAAAAGAGCATTTATGCTGTTTTATCAAATCACATGGAAGAAACTTGTCTCGAGAAGGGAGGAGGAGGAGGAGGAGGAGGAGGAGGAGGAGGAGGAGAAATCAATGAGGATCAGAATAAATATGATTGTGGCTTCATTTAACAAACCTGGTGGGAGAGATTGATGGTTGCGTGGGGCATGTGCAAACACTGGATATCCATTCATCTGTCGAAGGGTGTGTGTGTGTGTGTGTGTGTGTGTGTGTGTGTGTGTGTGTGTGTGTGTGTGCGCATGCAAGGCTCATTAATTGATTGATCTGGTCAGTCAGTGCAACAGGAGTTTTATGATGTAGTTGTTTGTAAAAATGACCGTCAAGTGAACGGTTGGGAGGGCAGATGGAGCGGAGAGGGCGGGTGAGGCCGACAAGGTGGTCCTCCAGTTAAATAGGAAAAAATACCATAACATTTTTTTTTTTTTTTAAAGCAAAAAGGAAAACACGAGAGCATACCGAGAGACACTTCGGACAGGCGGACATTAGACCAGCAACTGACGACACGAACAGACGAGACGGAGGACGGGAGGGACGAAGGAGGGAAAGGGACGGAGGAGGAGGGGAAAAAGGAAGCAAGGGGATGCAGATGCTCCTCAACATATACTAACCTTCAGGTCCCTGTGCACTATGTCATGTTGGTGAATGTGATGGACACTTTCTAGAATCTGATGGATACAGTGACTGTGAAGACAAAACAGAGAGAGGGGGTGGAGGGAGGGATGAAGGCAGATGGGCCGTGGGGGGGGGGGAGGATGAAGGTGATGGTAGGGGAGAGGGGGTGAAGGAGAAGAAAGAGGATGCCAGAGTGAACAGAGTGACGGGGGTCAATGCAAGAGGATCGAGACCAAATGTAAGGATGAGAGAGAGGAAGGTTAGATTAGAGGAGGAAAAGGAGGAGCGTGGGAGAGGAGGAGTGGGCGGTGGTTGGGTGGGTGGGTGCAGGTGGAGGAGACAAAAAACGTTTTTTAAAAACATGATGAGAGACAAGAGCAGCCACAGCAGAACAGCCTGCCAGACAGAACATCACAACAAACACCGACACAGAGGAAAAGAGAGGAGGAGAGGAGGAGAGGAGGAGAGGAGAGGAAACCCAAATAAAAGAAACGGTGACAGATTGTGAAAGAGAAGGTACGCTTTTGAAGAGCAAAAGAGAGATGATAATAATAATACATGAAAGAAATGGAAGACGTATTGTATCTGAATCACAGAAGACCGGTGGGTCGATGCCAGGCTTTTTTTTTTTTTTTTTTTTTTTTTTTTTACCCCATCCCGAAAAAGTGAAACGGCATCACATGCGTGTGCGCCGCAAAAAAAGATACAGGTATCCACCTCGCGCACTTAAAAGTGTGTGCATGTGAGGCTTGGTGCAATGAGAGAGAGAGAGAGAGAGAGAGAGAGAGAGAGAGAGAGAGCAATGTGTGACTAATAGCAGGATGCACGCCCACACAGTGTCTAGTTAGTGGGCGGACTGAGAGAGAGAATGAGAGAATACGTGTGCACGCTTGCTCATGAACACTCACACGCGCACACACAACTTATACTTACATACATGCAAATAAATAAATAAATAAATAAATAAATAAATAAATAAATCTTACAAATAATGATAATACATTTTTTTTTAAAAAGGCACTTTACATAACAGAAACAATAAAAAGCAATGTCGACATAAACAAAATAGAGGACATGATGGTAAGAGATAACACTTAAAAAAAACATGCATAACTAAGCGTCACGTGTTAAAAGCATGTTTTAAATAGGTGGGTTTAGAGTGCAGTTCTGAGAGTGGAGGGTGGGGGCAGCAATGGAGAAGCAATGGAGAAGCAATGGAGAAGCATTGTAAGGAAACGAAGGTCGAGCATCCCGCAAAAACAATCAGATTTTTGGCTGCAAAATATTTACTATAATTGCAGATTTTTTTCTAAATCATCTGAAAACGAATCGTCCTTCTTCGTATAAAATCCCTCGATGAGTGAACAAGCTGCTTCCCGCAAAACTACACAGGGATAACTTTGACGTCAGGTAGGAGGCCAATATCCACAGAGAATAACACGCTTTTTTTTCCACGTTGACAAGCCCTCCGTTCAGTTACTTGCACTTCCTTGTCTTCTTTGATATAAAGTGAAAGCGGTGGCAGACGTTAACTCCTTCCCCCAACTCCTTTTGTTGGTCCGAAACCATTATGTCATTGCAAAAGGACTCGTCCGTTTATGAACTCCTGGTGGGGCAGAGAGGGTAAAAAAAAAAGAAAGAGAAGAGTGCAACGCTCGTCACACTCCCCCCAAAAAATGTGACTAGCTCAGCACTTTGAGCCACAATGTCCCAGTGTTCTCTCTGCAGGACAGTACAGTGACACTGGGAAGGAAAATCAAATACAGACCCAACCAAACGCTACTGAAGAGAATCAAGGTGTACGTCCCGGAGACTAATCATCGCTGCTAATTAAAGTCCCAATTCTTGCTGTTCTCCAAGGGAGTAAGAAGGGGGTGTGGGGGTGGGTGGGACTGGCCTGGATGACTGACATTCAAAGAAGTGAAGGGAGAGGAAAGGAAAATGAGTGTGTGTGTGTGTGTGTGTGTGTGTGTGTGCATCATCCAGGGATGAGTACTACAAAGGTGGGAGGGGAAGACAGCGATCACCAGTCGGTTTCGATTGGCAGGTGTTAGTACTGCAGCATAGTGCACTCTGAGATTCTTTTTTTAGCACTCTGAGATTCTTTTTGAATGAAAAGTGCTCTATAAAAAAAAAAAATGCATTATTATTATTGGTGCAAAAAATAAAGGATAACTAGCTAATTAAAATTGAAAAATCTTAGCACCATTTTTTTTTTTACTAAATCAATGACCGTCTTGTAAAATCAACAAACAAGGAGAAGCCAGACTTTAGAGTGGAGAGCTACAGGACAACCGTCGGCGTGGCAACATCAGATTATTCAGTTGCGCTTTCTATGCTGCTGAATGAACACCCACAACGCAACCGTCATTTCCAAGTATCTCTCTCACTCTTATCTCCGTCTACTGTCTCCATTTCCTCTCCCGCCGTTGGTTAAAGTGAACCGTGTGTGTGTGTGTGTGTGTGTGTGTGTGTGTGTGTGTGTCCCGAGTGGTGGGAGTGAGGTATAAAACAGCCTGGCTGCTGCTGCTGCTGCTGGTGGTGGTGAATAAGAAAGTAAAGCCACATACACACAGACATTTGTTTTGTTCTGCTCACATACTTGTTTTTAATCTCTCCCACTGTTTGAGTTGGTGAAGGGGGGGAAAGGGGGGGGGGCGGCTACACGACAGCATGGGAAAGGTCAAGCTAGTCGGGTCATTTAAAAGACACGTACGTACAGTTTGACCAATAAGAGTTTGTGACAGATAATGCAGTTTATTCAGCACGTTGGTTGTTGTCCCAGAGTACAGAGTTTCCTGTGTTCACGGTCTTATAAGTGTCTTAGATGTGTTGGATAAGAACCTCATGACCGAGTCATCGGGGAAGCGCATGTCGGTGACTACCGAAGTTACGAAAAATGCAGCTGAGCTGCACTAGGCACTGACTCTCAGAGCATTTAACTCCCATTCAATGTCAATTCTACTTAAATTGGGCACTGTATAGTTGAAAATATAGACAACATCCGACATACTTTTTCTTTTGGGGGTGTCTTTAAAACCCATATTGGTCAAACCTGGGATTGGACATGAAGGTCGCTCCGGTGTCAGCGCGTGAGGTGAAGTACTGTGGCGTTGATGAAAAAGGACAATGCACAGGACAGTAGCGGAACAAAAGGATGGAAAGAGCAAAGAAAAACTAGGATAGAAAAATATATAAATAAGACGTGCAGGGATGTGAGGAGGAGCAGAAAACAGGAACAGGAGTAAAGAGGAATGGGCGAGAAAAAGAGGACCGGAGAGCAGGAAAGAGAGTAAAGTAGGCTCACAGTAAGAAACAACAGACAAGAGAGGACAACAGAGGACATGGTCCATTTAAGGACAAGGAGAAGCCCTTTCTCACACACACACACACACGCACACACACACACACACACACACGGCGAGTGAAGGCAGCATTCTTACCTGGCGTCGGCCTCGCTGTAATACTCTCTGGCTACGATGTCCTCAAACAGTTCACCTCCGGTCACCCTGCCAATGACACACACACACACACACACACACATTAAAGGTTGGAAAGAGGTGGGGGTTCCTACAGCACACCACCACCCTCCGCGCCCCCCCCCCCCCCCCTTCCCACACTGTTACCATGGAAACTAGAGGGAATTGCAAAGAGATGGATGTGGAGGGCGTGGGTGGTGTTGGTGGATATAGTAGAGAGAGTTATGTAATTGTATATATAGGCATGGGTGGGGAATCAGGGTGGTAGAGGAGGGGGAGGAAGAAAGGGGGCAGAAGATGAGCATGGAGAGGAGAGGAGAGGAGGAGAGGAGAGGAGGAGAGGAGGACTTACAAGTCAAACAGGAGGTAGTGGAAGCCCTCCTCTGAAATACTGTCATGAAGACGAACTGGAAGAGAAAGAGAAACAGATTGACGGATTAATGTTGTGTAATAAGTATTATTTTTAATGTGCTTTGTTATTGTGGAACCAAAAAAACATTTAGTTTAGCCATTTCTGAAAAACACAGAGTAACATTGCTGCGTAATAATAAATAATACATTCAATAATTTGATACAGCCTACTTTTTACACTTCTTCTTCTACAGTCTTAGCTTTGTGAGGGAAACGGGTTAAAAACATCTTAAACATGTATACAATTTACATTTAAGAGTAGATTTGTTAGATTAGAATAACATCTATGGACTATATAGATTAAGACAAATGTTATATTATTTGTTTAACAACAAAACCTTTTTTTAAGTTTTTATAAAAATTGAAATAAATAGAAATTACGGGACTGTATATTGCTACAACTACACTTTGCTGAGACATAAGTTGAGGAGCGAAAGAGAGAAAAGACGCGTCTTCACCGATGTTGGAGTGTTTCAACAGGCGACAGATCCGAGCCTCTCTTTCCAGCTTCTGGTGATCTGGAGGGACAGAAAGACGGAGAGAGAGAGAGAGAGAGAGAGAGAGAGAGAGAGAGAGAGAGAGAGAGAGAGAGAGAGAGAGAGAGAGAGAAAGAGTCTCATGAGGACATCGAAGCAACCTGCTCGGAGATAATCGGGTTAAATGTGAGAACGTGAGTTTGACATTAATTCAAAAGGGTTCCTTCAAAAAAGGCAAAAACTAGGTACAGTACACCTGTCATAGTATTTATACAAAAAGGTGACCAGTTATGCTAAAATAAAATATACTTTTCTGTAACTAATTCAACATTTTATTTGATTTACTTCCTGGAAACAATTCACTGTACAAAAAAACTACAGCAGATAATTTAACATTTTCCACAAAAAAAAAAAATGTAATAATATCTTCTGTTACATTCTGCTTCGTTGTCCTGGTAGAACATCGTTATAATATCATTCCCTGTGATTCAGAAAAGAAGATTATGCATTTGCAAGTGTGTGTGTGTGAGAGTGACACACACACACACACACACACAAGTTGCACAGGCTTAAAAACACACAAATGCATGTACAGTACATGCAGCACACGCCATTGAGGAGTGACAGTGACGTGTGAGCCCAGTGATTAAAGCCTTAGAAGATGAGAGGAGCGAGGGCGGAGAAAGGAATGGAGGAGGAGGTGGAGGAAAAAACGGCATGCTAATTATTGTGCTATATAGTTTTTTTTTTGTTTAAAAGAATAAGACATTGCTGATTACTGCTGCTGTTGTTGTTGTTGTTGTTTTTCTTAACCGACCACAGCCGCCTGCAACTTGAATTTCTTTCATTTTGGTCACACAGCCATTTAGCTGTTCTGCAAAAATAAAGAGCTCTAGAGTTTATTATTTTAAAAGATGAGAGAGAGAGATGTTTTTTTTCGTCTATGTGTTTGTTTCTGTGTTACAAACTGAATTTCAGACACTGTAAATGGGATAAAATGTAAAAAAATTAGATCTCTTGCAGTAGATTAAAAAATACAGTGAATAAGGTATTTGTCAATCATTGGGGAAGAGGTATATAGATATATATATATATATCTATATATATATATATATATATATATATATATATATATATATATGCAAAGCAGAAATTGTCCCTGTTTTTTAAAATAATTTGTACTAATTATTATTACAAAGAAACATTGCGGAGCGATTAATTTTGCCGCTCCACGTAAATGTAAAGCTAATTTCCTTCTTTTTTTTGGGGGTATAATGTTGGGAGGTTTAATTTACCGTATAATAATGGATTGTATTTAATTTAAAAACAATATTTCCCTCTGAAATGTGGCGGAGTAGAAAGTAGCATCGACTTAAGCGCAGTACGATGCTGTGAGGAAAACAAAAGGGTGCACTGGGAGCACCAGTGCCACCAGTGGAACGGTTAGTCTGCATATGCTTCTCCCTCGAGCCCGAGAACTCAACTCCCGACTGGCTCAATCCCAACTATTCGCTTGTGCCGGACGCTCCCAGATATGTCATCCATCACACTGCGATGTCAAACGGTGGGGAAACATGTTCCTGAGCGCGAGCGTCGCGTTACATTCTGTCGGCGACATCTGCTGACATCACTCTGGGGAAACGCACTGGTTCATCCTCGCCCCGGTCGACCAGATGGGCCCGACCGGGCTTTTATCTCGTCGGCACGTCTGAACGGACTGAAGGCTGCGGAGGAAAGGATATTGCGAGATGTACAAACAATTGAGGGTTTTATTATAGAGTTTTAAAGCAAAGTCCGTTTCAAATCATGCTGACGCAGCAATATTTTGTCATTGCTAAGCATGGAAACTACAAATTAAAACGCGTACAGTTAACTCTGCTTCTTTCTAGCCTCGCTTTAAGCTTAAAATCTCTTTAAGCGGAGATCCGAATGGGCCATTGAGAATTTGGTCTTGGGATTTACGGCTGGAGATTGGACTTCTTAAAATGAGATATAGCAACCTCCTTTGTAATGAGGAAGGTTGCTATTCAGGTCCTTTATCCCGGCTTTAACAGGCTGGCTGAATAGAAGGAAAGTCTGCACCAAAAAAAAGAAGAAGATCGGTTCCTTTTTCCACTCCACCAATTTACGAGGAAACCGTAAAAACATTTGACGAATTGAACGCAGCACATTTTAGGCTATTAAGTCCACCTTAAGTTTAAGACGCTAACTTAAGGTGGACTTGCCCTTTGAAGGTATGCTCATCTTTGTGAGGAAAAGAAAAATAGACACTTTGCTGCCGGGTCTAAGTACAATTGTGTGCTTCTGATGCAGCAGAAAAAAAGTGAGAGGAGGGGGCAAGGAAAGGGGAGGAAGGTGAGGAGTGATCCTGAGGGGGAAAAGAGAGAGGAAGTGGAGATAATAGGACACGCAGGAGGAGATAGGTTGGAGAGAAGAACATAAGCTCAGACTTTTCACTAAGTGAGATAACCCGAGGACAGCGGTTACAGCGAAGTGTGCAGGAATCTACCGTACGTGTTGAGGGAGGAATGAATCTGGGTTAATCCTCACCGGTGAGGACGTAAGTCTCCAGAGGGGAGTGGATGTAAAAAAGACACAAAGACCGTTATAACCGTCGTCGTAAAAACTCGGGACGGTATCAAGGTTTTTTGGCTTTTACTGACGTATAAATCGTTTTAACTAAATCTTATTCTAATAAAACCCCATTGAATAGGAGACAAAGGACTCATCGGAGACGTTTGTGTCACAATGCAGCCTCTAAGTTTAAAAAGGTGAAGCTTGACCATTGGGACGGAATTATATCGCGGTGTCAGAAAAAAACACAATTTAGTAAGTAAATAAGCATATTCTATATATATATATGTTATATTCTCCAAACCTGTTGGAGGTGTATTCAAGAGTCACCCTAAAATTTTTAACCATTTTAAATCTTTAGGTCGTAAAAGCTAAACAAATGCTGTAACATGCAAGCAGACTGTGTGTTGGGATTACAAATAAATCAGGATTTACTAAAAGGCTCAGTGTAATTACAGCTAATGTAATTTAAAAGTATAATAAGTATAATAACAAATATTCTAATAATAAAAGTTAAATATGTATTTGACTGAAGCGACTGGCCAAAAACCAGGTTGGATCACTTGCTACTGCATTGCAGGTGAATCTCATAAAAGCACACACACCTGTCTCTCACACACACACACACACACACACACACACACACACACACACACACACACACACACACACACACACACACACACACACACAGTCTCCGCTCCTCTGCCACGTCTGAAGAGTCAGATGAGAGTCCCGTGCTAAAGGCATGTAGGAGTACAGGCGCACGGCCCTCAGCTGCCAAGTGCCTGGGGTGCCTTCTCTCGCGTGACCCCCCCCCCCCCCCATCGCCGTCCATCTCCATCTGCCGGTCCGAAGCAAACGCCCCTCTCAGTTTGCTCTAAGCTCTCAAACCTTACCAAATACTGCAACAACAACAACAACAACAACAACAACAACAACAAGGACCTAAACCAAATGTCAATGTCGTGGCGGCCGTAAAAAAAAAAAAAAAAAACACGCTCCCATGTCGGATAGGTCATGGAGCTATGAATAGGATCTGGACTAGAAGCCCCGCTGGCTCGACCGTTAGAGAGCAGCCTCGCACCCCTGGTCGGGTCAGATCAGGCCTCCCGACACCGAGCACTAAATAAATAAAAATGTAAATGATTATGGACCTTCTAGGTTGATGCCCTCTGCTCACGCCTGTTAAAATGCCTCTTTCCACCACACAAGCAGTGGCCCGAGTTGTTACCCAGGCAGGGTAACAGTCAAGGGGTCAGCACGGTGCCTCGAGGGGAGGGGGAGGGGGGGGGGGGGGGGGGGGGGCTCCAGTTACCAGGCTGGAGATTTACACCGAGCAAGTGGTGTTGTGAGGAGCCACGGCGAGCAAAATATCATCATGTGATTCCACAGTCCAACAATTATAGATCCATTTAGTTAACCCGAGTGGAAAAGTGGACGGAGCTTCACTTCCTCTCACCAAATTGCACACGCGGTCACGATCAAAGAACTAAAATTTAAGAGCCTTTAATGCTTTTAAAATATCCCCTCTCTCCACAAAGTGATCTTTAAAACGATCAACAGAGATCGACCCTTTTATACGGGATGCTTCGGTGGTGCTCGAGAGAACGAAATTATACCGATAGCGTCGACCCACGAATCCACACACGCGACACGCCGCCTCTGTGTAAAACGTCGGCCCTCCCCGCACAGCAGGTAACATAAAAAGACTTACAGACGCCTTAAAATACGTCACTTAAAATGCAAAGACTCTGTTAACATATCGCTCAATTTAACAGATCCGGGTTTCAACCCGTTACACGGATAACACTCCCGAGTCACAACGTAAGAAAGAAAGTTAAATGAACTGAAGTAAGGTGCCGTTTGTCATCGGGAATTTCATGTTCTGCTCCTTTAAGGATGACAGTGAGTTGTGTGACTTAATTTATATTTAAAAATGATGTGAAGTCTTCGACCGTTCCTACCGTAAAATATTAAATTATGATTATGCATTACGTATTTTAACTCTTTGTCCCACATGGTACACAACACCAGTTACGTATAACTCAGGAACAGGGCAGTGTTAAAATCCAGGAAAAGCTTCTGAAACCGCTCCGTTTGTCCTCCGTTTCTCATGCACGCCGTCCCACGCGTCGCCCAATCCGAGATGGGTGGCTTGCTGTTGAGACATCACTTATGTAACCGTCTGCGCTTGTAGGTGCGGAGGTGACCGCTGGGACAGAGACACTACGGACACGTGCGTCACCCTCGTCTGGTTGTGCACTGCACTTTGAGGGAGGGAGCTAATAGTGAAATTCAACGGAGATGTGTGTTGTGAAGGTGATGAACAAGATCCTGAGATGTGGGGCGTGCTTATGTACCTCTTGCAGATAACTTTTTGGTGTTGATTATTTTGGCGGCATTCTCCTGTCCCGTGCACAGCTTAACACATCTGCGCACCACTGAAAAGGCTCCCCTGTAAAGACACGAGAAAAAGAACAAAATTAACATTTACTCAACTTACTAGCAGTTGAAATAACATATCTGTGCTTCTCTAATTACACATTCTGTTTTGAATGTAAAACAAGTATCACCTGCAATGTGTTAATGAATGACAAAGAGAGTGGTGGGGGGGCTCAACTTAATGACTGTGGCTTTTTTTTTTTTATTGAGGATGACTTTTTCTGCACAGTCGGCATTTTTTCCAGGCCCAGTGCTGATTAGACCCGATGTCCCCTCGCTCGCGTTAAACCGCCGCTAACGACGTTAAAAAGACGGCGGTGCCAGGATTTTGTCCGCTTAATAAGCTCCCGCGAGGTTACCCCCCCGCGCACAGTCGGCAAATTCTAAATAGCATGCACACATGTGGCGTGAGAGAGAGAGAGAGAGAAAGAGAGAGAAAGAGAGATAGAGATGTTCACTAGAACAGACGATAAAGTGGATCTAAAAGTGTTGTTTGACACGGAGACAATTCTTTGCGTTGGAAGTGGCGTTCGACTCTTTTTAGGCCCCTTTTCTTGAATAGTGCACGTGACATGTTTTTAAAAAAAAATGTTTTATTCGAAAACGTATTAGTGTGAACGTAGCCTCAAACTGGCGTAAAAAAAACCCGCGAGAGACACGAAAAAAGAAAACCCCGACGGACTTCACCGGGTATTTCAAGTCTTGTTTCAAAGCGCCTCGTGGCTGGAGGATCGACGCAGTCGCTCACAGAAGGCCGTTTCTACGGAGACCACGTGCGCTGCGAGACGAAACGCGACCCCGCAAGCGAGAAAACCCACTGGCACACAGTTGCGTAGAAGCACTGCGTTGGGCCACGCCGTCCACACACACATACACACACACATTACTGACACTAAACTCCACAGCTGTGGCTGGAAAGTTCACACTCTGTGAGGTAAGTATCCATCATCAGGGCTAAATATGCTAACACACACACACACACACACACACACACAGCTGAAAAGGGTAATAGGTCATGAATCACTGCTTTTTTTTTTTTGTGGATTTAAAACAAAAAAGGCTCAAAGTCGAAACCGAGATGTAAAACGGGATATCCCAAACAAAAAGGAAAAACGGTGTTCTTCAGTTCTTCTTCAGCTGTGACAGGAAGTGACATCCGAGAGTCTCCAGAATGCACCGTTTACAAGGAGCTCCCTCTGATTGGTCGATTTGGTTTTAGTCCACTGAGATTTTGTCGGTCAGTGGATTATTTTTGTACGCTTTTTACATTTTATTTATAAAGCCTCACTGGCTTTTGGGGATACATTGGGAGTCGGGGCGGGCAATGGTGACGATATTTACGACTGGAGAGATTTTTTTTTTTTAAAGGGGGCGTGGCTTCTATGGCGGCGATCCGTTTGCCAGAACGACCGACCAATACCGGTGGACCACAGCCCAACCTGTCATGCACTGGGCCTTTTAAGATATCTAGTGACAAGAAAAACCTAGTTTATTATGGCGAACCGAGCGAGGACTGGTGGAGTACTTTCACATCTCCCGTGGCACGACGCCAGCGAGTGTATTCGAGCAGATGTGTTGACGACAACAACGATGTTTTACGACAAATGCAAATTTCCGTCGCATTGGAAAAACCCTCCAAACAAAGAATAGTGTGCATGTTACAGTTAATATCTCTTCGCGAGCGGAGCCGCCACACGGTGTCACGACGTAGCCGTGAAAACTTTACTTTACGTTAAATACAGAACGTGTACACCGTGACGCGTTTTATTCAGGACTTAACAAAGATATGCTGAAAAGAAAAAGCACGGGTCAAAGGGCAAACAGATGGCTCATTAATTCTTCTGGAAGATATCTGATCAAAGCATATGTCATAAGTCATATGTGCAACCATAAAAGACTTGCACGTGCACATGAAGATCTATGAGTTCCCTCATATATATATATACACTTTTTTTTAATAAACTGCATAACTTTTCATTAAAAGAGATTTCTGACACCCCGTCTTCTTTTCTTCTGAATATCAATGTGCATACAGCTGCACATTGTACGTCACACATGCACGTCATGCAAGTTGCGCATGTTGTCATGCAAATTGTTGCATTTACGTCAGAGAGAGAGAGAGGAAGAGATACATTGACTTATACAGAGAGAAAGAGAGAGAGAGAGAAAGAGATACATTGACTTACACAGAGAGAAAGACATTGACATACACACAGAGAGAGAGAGAGATAAAGAGACATTCACGTATACAGAGAGAGAGCGAGAGAGGTTGACTTACACAGAGCGAGAGACATTGCTTTACACTGAAAGAGAGAGAGAGAGAGATTGATTTAAAGAGAGAGAGAGAGACATTGACTTACACAGAAAGAGAGAGAGACATTGACTTGCACAGAAAGAGAGAGAGAGCGTATTTTGAGAGCTGTCGTCCCAAAAAAGCGCGCACAAACACGCGCACACACACACGCACACACACACACACACACACACACACACACACACACACACAGCTAGCCTCGCGCAGCTCTAACCAGCCTTCTACGCCGTTTCTCCAAATTACACTTTAAAACCAGACAACCGTACCAGAAAATAAGAAACCCTCAAATCTCCGACACAAAAACATGAACAACAACAACAACAACAACAACAACAACAACAACAACAACAACAGGGACTCACTTCCCCAGCTCCTCGTATAGCTGAAATTCGTCTGTGAATCGCGTACAGGTTGTCGCAGCCATGTCTCTCTTCTTGGTCTCTCGCTTCTTTTACTTTTTGTCGGCTCCGGGAAGAAAGAAAAGAAGAAGGAAAAAAAAAAAGAAAAAAACTACGGTTAGTTTTCGCGTAAATTGGCAAAAATAAAATAAATAGATACGAGTCCGCCCAGCAGCGAGACGGGCCGTTGGAGCGGCGTCAATGCCTTTTAGGAGGCGGCGAGAGGACGGAGGGGTTGAGACTGAAAGACGAGGCGACCGTTGTTCGGTGTTCTCTCTCTGGGTCTCTCGATCTGACAGCTCGCGCGCTCAAAGCGACCCGGAATTAAGCCAGCCGGCCGGAGAGAAGCGACTTCCTGTTTGGATTTTCAGAATAAGACGCTGCTTCGATAATACAAATATAATGTATATATAAATACATCATATTTGTATATATATGTATGTATATATATATATATATAAATAAATGCTGTTCTCAGATGTTATTTTTAAATAAAATTAGAAAACCTCTGCTTGTGAGGATGCGATTGTTGAATAAGTTCTGTTATGACCTTGTAGGCGCAATCACTTAAAGACAATGTAAATGAATGTATTAGAAAACGTTGTGGTATTGGTTACCTGGCTTTGTTGCCCTGAATGTAGCTCGGCTTGGCTAATGTTACACAAAGACAGTTTCAAAGCGTGCTGACAAGCTTAACGTTACTGTGCTCTCCTACGAAGTTCGCTCGTTAGGCTAGTCTAATATTATTTTTTAACCAACTGAATAATACAAAGTTCTTACTATTTGTTAAATATGTAGATTTTATGGTTTTTTTTCTGTCCCCTTGTGGTCAATAACAAAAATGCAGATAAAGTGGCCTGACCGTTTTAGATAAAAGGTCATATAAAATAAATAATAATATAATATAAAGATAAAAAAGGTATGCTTTGCATTGGAGAGTGTTGTTAATCATTCTAGTTATCATTGTTTATTGCAAACTAACTCTTTAACATACCCTCGAGAGTTTGCTTCCCCCGCACTTCACTACACATATTGAGATGTATGAATATTTTTAAATGATTGTACTTATACACTTGAATCATAAAGCTCAGCCTTTCTTTTCCTCCTTTTTCTATATATATATATATAGATCACCCTTTTAGGCTGTCATATGGTCAACAATGTTGTTGTTTTATTGTTGTTAATTATGAAAAATGGAGATACTTTATTGCAGCAATACCTTTCCTGCTATGTCTGTCGAAGATGACTGCGTATGTGCACATAGTCTGTAAATAACTATTCCGTCTATTGCTAGTAGATTTTGGAAAGGAATTAAATAATATTTTGAATATACTTATTTCTATTTATCCATTTAGCTTCATAACTCATCACTATTATTGTTTACCCGCCTTTCCTGACCCAGAAAGTGTGTGGGGCAGAATTGCAGTTTGTTCTGAAGGCAAAAATCAATCGTCTTCCGGTCTCGCGCTGATACGTCTGTCTAACTTGATGTCGTCCTCCAGATTCGGTTGCAGCTTCACCAATGAGAGGCGGCGTCTCTCTCTCTCTCTGTCGCCCTCTGGTGGCCAAATTGCACAACAGCAAAGCGCTGAACCGTAACCGAACACACCTCCTCCGCCTGCTCCGAGTGTATTTCCAAATAGGGGCAAATATGAGAGCGCTTGGTTTTGTGCCTTCAAAACATGCCGCCACGTGCGTTGAGAATAGCCGTGTTCATCTGGCTTTTCAACTGGGCGATGTGACGTCATGCTTCACTGTTTTAATCCGCGAAACGTGCATGTTTTTTTGCATTGCACATTTTCACTTGTAAAAAAAAAAAGGTACAAAGAAATGTCTTCTGCTACCAAGAACAATAACAAATATGAAAATATTTGTTTTTAAAGATTGCTGAACTCACTATTTGGGGGCCTTGTTAATATCCACCAAACACATTTTGTAATGTGATTGTTGTCCTGGGATGCAAATTCCTGTTTTTGTCATTTTCGTGCGCCGATGGCTGAGAGAAAATAGTTCCAACATGTAACCGCTCACATGTGTTTGCTCTCTTGACCTTTTACTCGTTAAAACTTATACTCATATAATATCATTTATGTAATACGTGTCTACTTTAAGCGGCTTCAGTTGTAGATTCAGTGCGCCATGAACATATTTAATCAACGTTTAGGTAAATGCAAAAGTATTGACTCAGTATCGGCAAATATTAAAGGAGTCGAATTGGGGGATTTAGTTTTTCGTGCTAAATACCGGCGTACCAATACTGTTTAGTACGCCAGAAACATATTTAGTCCGTCCCAATACATACGTAGTATACATACATAGTATGTCACATGCAGTATGCCCCAATCAAGGTTAAATTAAAGTCTTTATTGATTTGTTTATTTACGGGTTATTCACAAACAGAACACACTGTGGGCATCACACACACACACACACACACCGGGAATAAATAAATGAACATTGTAAACACATTTTTCAGAACAGCATGGAGCACATGTTAAACACACACACACACACACACACACACACACACACACACACACACACACGTTAAACAAACATATCTAAAAGAGCCCCCCATGCACCGCCTGGTTCTCTGACAACAGGCCTTGGATATTTCCACATAATAATAACGAGGAGTACATTAGCTCCCGTGGTGAAAGTGTGCGCGTGAGGTCACTGCAGAACCCGGACCGAGTTGACGTGGAGGTGGTAGAGGAAGTCGGCGTAGGACGCCCCGCCGTTGGGACTCTTGTCCTCCACCAGGTGGCGCTGCAGGACCTCCTCGCAGGCGTCGCCCTGCTTCACCACCTGCAGCTGAGACAGAGAAACAAACAGACAGGTGGTAAAGTCAGTCAACACGTATCCCGAAATGAGATCGAGGAGGAGGAGGAGGAGGAGGAGGAGCACTAACTTCCTCTGTATTAGAAATTGCAAATTGCACCTGTTTTATAAAGTAACACGAGATACTGGAGTATAGAAAAAGATGTCGTAGGAGGGTAAACGCAGCTGTAATTCATCCTCACGGCCCCGTTCTATTTAGTGTGTTAGAGCCTCTCCGGTGAGCCAGCGTGCATCACAGCAGGGCCCTGGCCCACCTAAATGGAACAGGGCCAAAGTTAATATTATAGTTTTTTTCACGTGAAAAAAAAGGGCCCCCTGCTTCGCTTTTCCAGTTCCTCAGAAGGCAGCTCAAAACTGACATAAACGGCATCACAGTGAGTCATTTCGTGGGTCACGGAGGCGTCGGCCGCCGCCGCAGCAGCAGGGCGCCCGGCAACCGGCAGGCTCACCTGGCGGGCGCACGGCGCCTCGGAGTTCAGCGTGTGGATGAGGGATCGAACGCCGACGGACAGGGGGTTGTCGAGGACGGGCAGCTTGGTCTGAAGAAACACAAGAATAAAAACTGCTGAGCTCTGTTGTGAGTCATCATCAGGCTTCTTCACATGAAACTTTTTTTTATATTACTTCACAAGGTTTATATATATATATATATATATATATATAAATTTATATATATATATATATACATTTATATATATATATATATATATAAATTAATATATATATATATATATAAATGTATATATATATATATGTATATATATATAAATTAATAAATGTTTTGATTGTTACTTATAATATATATATATATATATATATAAATTAATAAATATATATATATAAATATATAAATAAATTAATATGTTTTTTTTATTATTACGTAATTGTTGAAACCTTTACACGAAGCGGATACAGAAAATCAAAAGCCATTATTTACATTATTAATTATTTTTTTCAACTTTAAAATATGTCATTTCAGTTGGCCGTTTTATTTGCTCCCTGCTACGATCGTCTGACATCTCTTACCTCTCCGGAGGGCAGGGAGGAGAAGCAGCTGGCGTTGAAGAGCTCCGCCAGGGTGCATTCTGGGACTTGGGTGCCCACCCAGAGCAGCAGGGTGAGGGGTGCATGCACCAAATACAGACATCCGGGCTCCAGGCTGGCAGCACAGCAGCGCAGCGCCTCCTCCGGGTTCGGCGAGCCGGAGCGGTCCACCGAGAGCGGCTGCAGGGGTCAAACGAGAGAAAATGAACTGAAGTGTTGCGTCAAAGCGACGGAGGAAGAAACAATAGATAATGCCGACCGCTACGTGAATGAACCAGACCGCCACCGAGGTGACTTTATTATAACGGCCACCATTTGGGTCAGTGGAGATAAAAGGTCACAGGTCAACACCGCTTTGTTTTTTTGCCATAAAGAAATAACCCGTGGCGGTGCGGACCGGAGGCAGCAGCAGAGGGTAGAAGTGGGTGGAGGTGCTGCAGGTGTCCATGCTGAGCACCTGGCAGCGCCGCTGCAGCCGCTGGTGGACGGAGCTCCGGAGGCCCGGCAGCAGCACCTCGCTCTTCCTCAGGCTGTTGATGTAAACGGGGAGCGCTCGCAGGTACTGAGGGAGGACCAGCTACAGGACACACACACACACACACACACACACACACACACACAATCAAAACCCATGCCGTAGTTAAAGTAGGAAAGATACGGATATAAGAACATTCCAATGTTTCTTTACAATAACTCTTTTTAGACCTTTACAAGAGTACATTTGTTTTTAAAAGCATGAAGTGCATTTAATGTTTCCGAAGCTCACCTGTCCAGCAGACACCGAGGCGGAGCAGCAGTGTTTGCGGTAGGACGCCAATGCTTCCGTCACCTCCGTCTGCAGTTCCTCCCTCAGCTCCTGTAGAGGGCGCTCCAACGCTGAACAGTAAACTGGGCGTGAACACAAAAAAACACACATTAATGTCGTCTTATGTGACATTTTAAGAACGACTGTAAAACAAACTCTAACATACCTAAGAAGGCAGTATCTAATGGCTTTGAATATTATCATTATTTTAAATATATATATATATATTTCTTTTAATATATATCTATATATTTGTTTTTTATATATATATATTAATATATATATATATATATATATATATGTATTTTAATATATATATATATTTTTTTTTAAATATATATATATATATATATATATATTTTTTTATATATATAAATAAATATCTATTACACAATACATACCACATTATATTTACAGTTCAGATTTAGAGGGGAATCTACTGGACTGTTTTATGACTCAAAACAGAAAGATCTTATGTTTATGATAAATAATGTAGGCTTCATTAACAACAATATCTCAGGTATGAGGGAATCTATAAACCATATTGATCATGGTCTCATTTGTTCACGAATTGCATAATTAAAAAGGCATCAATATGAGTTGAACATTGACAAATGTTGACGTCAAAAAGGGCTCAATGTGTCACTTCAATTACATAATATGGATTATTTTGCCAACCGGAGCACTTAATATACTGAAGTAAACAAAGTATCTGATACCATTACAGAGAGCACAATGAAGATTATGTCAATAACGCACTCATCTACAGTAGAAGTTCCTCACTTTTTTTGCAGTAGAAGGTGAGTAATGTTTGGGCCTGGTACTGCCGGAACGTGTCCTGCAGGCGAGGAGAGCATCGCAGGGTCAGAGTGTGAACCCGGGTCCTCCTGTCGCCCGTCCGGGTGCTGTAGGACAGTACAGTCTGACACACACACGAAGGGAGAGAGAGGTGGATCAGGATTAAGATTAAGCAAGTTTCAGTGTCGTCAAACTGCAAATTAAGTGCGTCAACCCGAATGCGTTATTTATATATTAAAAAAAGTATATAAAATGCATCACAAATGGTCCAACAGTTAAAAAAATAAATCCCGTCCAACAGAAGGATTTAAATGAAAGGAAGGCGACGAAAGTGAGCGGTGTGGAAATTTAAAACCGATGGCCCGCGAACACACCTGTATGGCTACACCTCTGGTCTCGTCCAGAGCTCTGGTGTGTGCGAGCTCCACGGCCAGCGTCGTCCTCCGGTCTAGGGTCGCCATAGCAACCCGGCTGGGGCTGGACTCGGGGATGTAGAGCCCGTAACAGCCGGACACGCGCATATCTGGCGAGGACAGGGTGGGGGGGGGGTTGTGGGGGGGCACAGATGGTGGAATCACAGGTACCTCCGTCCGCATAATCATACACAATATTTTTTTTTTTAAACTCACCTTTGCTGACAAGAATCCTGAGCTCCGCCTTGTAGCCCGTGTCCGTCTCTACAATGCTCTTTAGATCAGTGCTGAAACGCTCTCTGTCCAACTCCCCCTGCAGTGGGAACACAATGAGACCTCCAACTCGTCTGTGTGCGTGTTCCAAACATTCATCTTTCCACCAAAATGCAGCTAAAAGCACCACTTTTTGGTAAAAGGGTGAAAATGGTATTTTCACTTCAAAAAAAAAATCAATCTTCAACAGATTTCGTCTTCACGTGCTTTCATTTCGTGCCATTTCCAGCGCTACGATGGGGGAGGAGCTGCCGGTATTACCTGGAGGTGGCCGTAGGTGTACAGAGCTCCGCCTGTTAGATATGGAATGTGGCCCGGCCAAGCCCCGCCCACATCTTGCTGGGAGAGGACAAACAGGTGAACGCCGCAGCCCTGACGGACGCAGTCCTTGGCCAATGAGATGGCTATCTCCGACGGCTGAAAGATGGACTGGGTAGAAAGATAGAAGAGGCAATTAATGCAGCCAAACAATCGTGAAACTTTCTTCATACTTGGAGTGAATGCTGTGTGTGTGTGTGTGTGTGTGTGTGTGTGTGTGTGTGTGTGTGCGTGTTACGTACCTTTGGTTTGTTGGCGCCAAAGAACCCTGAGGCCGAGTGTGTGTGTCCCATCTCTATCAGAGGGGCAGTGTGGAAGATCAGCAGCTTGCCAGGACAACTCAGGGCCTAAACGTAGACGTAATAATAAATAACAAAACAATATTGACAGTGTTTGAAGAACATTAAATTGAGTGAGATGAGAATAAATGTATTCATATATTTATATTTGTCACTCATTTTAGTTTGCAGTTAAGTGAATCAGAATCTAAATCTGAAACGGTTTATTCGCCAAATACATTTGCACATACAAAGAATTTAGCTTGGTGTGTTGGGCGTGACAAAAAACATTATCAAACAATAAACTTTTCTTTTTTTTTTAATGTACAATGAAATATGCTAAACAAATAAATTAAGAGTCTGTTACTGCAGATGGGAAGAATATATCTTTTTTTATAAATAGTCCCTGGCATGAATTGAATAAGATAAAAATATATTTTATGACCCCCAAATGACATTATTTTAACTGTCCACTGTCATTGATTATCCTGGCGTCGTTGAGAGAGGTTGTTAACGTGGTAAAGTAACACCGTTGCCGATAATCATCGACAGTATCCCTCCATGTGCAGCCGCAATAAAGTCGGGAGAAACTTTTAATGAAGTCCGAGGAAAGCCACGTCAAAGTCTGAGCGGCGATCACTGACCTGCAGCACGGCGAGCCCGGCCTTGACCGGCATCTCCATGGGAACGCCACTCGACTCGTCACACTCTGGACTCAACTGAGGAATAAGCTGCAACACACTACACACACACACACACGCGCGCATTAGCTTCTTAAACGCAGCCCATGAACCGGCCCCTTTTCTAGACCAACAGGGTCTGCAGAGCACATTTAATTGACAAGATTTTTGGGTCGTGCGTTCTCTGAGACGTCGTCATCCACTAAATATCAGTGCCGATAGTTCCCTTTCAAAATCTAATGAATCTCGAATTGTCGCTGTCATCGTTTGATCTCTGCAGAATTGTCCTATTTAATCCCCCAATGTTTTTTTTTTGTCATAGCCGAAAATGTGTTTTGTGAGGTCACAGTGACCTTCGACCTCCGTATTCTAATCTTCTAAAAGACACTTCCGCGATGTCTTCCACTCTTCAGTACCGGAGGTTTGCCGCCCCGGATTTAACAAGGAATGGGACGGACGTGAAGTCACGGCGACCTTGACCTTTGACCTCCAACATCTAAATCAGTCCGTCTTTAAATCCAGGTGGACTAAAACCGAGCCCATCAGAATTAGGCTAGCTTCGTAACGCTAGAGCACAATGAACATAACATTTAAAATATGACTTATATATAATAGGGCTGCATACAACTGGACTCTGGTTACCTGTCTAAACTGTCTATGCAGTCTTTCAGGGGCACCAGGAGCCCCTCCCTCACAGGAAGCTGCAGGTCTTCCGTCTCCGCGATGACCAGCATGTGTGGGCGGGACAGGGCCGGGCTCAGGTCGTACAGGTGGATCCTACTGTCGTACGTCATCAAACCAACGCGGAAGTCCGACAAGGCATCGCCACCCTCCCTACACACACACACACACACACACACATCAGAGGAAACCAGACCACAGACCCGTGTCCCTATGGTATTCCCAGTATTCCCAAACCTGCACAGGGAGTGTGCATTTGTAGCTGGATGGGAGTGTGTTGTACCTCGTCAGAGAGGTGAGCAGAGTGAGTATCTGTTGTGTTGCAAACTCCAAATGTCCTCCTCTCACCGCTGATGCAGACACATCGACGGCTAGCAGCAGTGCAGCAGGTTCTCCCTGAAATTAAAAAGTACAACAGCTTACACACACACAAACACACACACACACACACACACACACACACAATGCAGCTCTCCCTGTGCAATTCTGAGACCATCAAGAAATTGTACAAATAATGTAATATATAGTGAATGATTCTGGGAGCTGTGATTTCACTCTTTCCATAGTTATTATAGTCATCCCCTCGTTATAACGAGCACTCTTGTCCTTCTCGACATCAAATGACGACTGTAACTGTAACCTGACGATCTTCTTTTCAATTAAAGAAAATGTCGGTCGACAAAAAAATGTCCGAAAAAATCAAAGAGCAAAAGTGCCGTTCACAAGTTTCCCACATTTTCAAATTACTAGTCTCGTCCGAACAAAAGCAAAGATATTACATTTGACAATGATGTGAAAAAAAACACAGAAAAGAAACAACGCCCCACATTTGAGAAGCTATGAATCAGGACAATAAATGGGATTACTCCTTGATGTCGCCCAAAAAGAAAAGGGGAAACGAACCCTCTGAGAATGGAGTATCTCGTAGGACCCCATGCTGAGTTCAGGCCTGTTGTCTTTATCCACCCGGACGCCCTCCACCCCTCTGGTGGGCTGGTAGTGTTGCCACGGCACTGGGACACAAGACAGGGGAGGAAAACGTTGGTGCGGCATCGAAATTTGTGGATTTTTTTTCAATCCCCGAGAATAGAACGGTTTATTTCTGACCAGGAGAATCTATATTTACCATAACTCAACACGGCTATTTGACCGGTATGACACTGAGCCTGCGTGATATGGTCAATGTCAACTCTTACCTTCGCTGAGTTTCCCACAGAAGGGGCAGTAAAACCTCTGACCACAGTCCTGCCAGCCCATCGCCGGGCACATGGCGGCTCGGCAACAACCGCAACCCATCACACACTCGGGCTCGTTGCACACTGGCAGGGGCTTCTAGTGGCCACACAAAGAAAACGAAAAACAATTCAAATGAAAATACACACACAATACAATCTAGAATAAGCAGAGAAGCTGAAAACTGACCTCTCCATTTAGCTTGGCCAGAGGGGTGACCAGAGCCCCCAGCGGCAGGCGGCTGAGGAGGGCAGTCGGACCTTCACGGGGAACGCAGTACGAGGCGGAGCGGATGGCCAGAGGACTCGCGCTGCCTGGAGGTCGACGGGGACACGGGCATGACAAGAAGGTTGGCTTGGGGGGAATAAAGTACTTACTTACATCCATACCAACGTACTTACGCACATCCTATGCTTATGTAAAAACTGACATGCATACTAACTTACTTACAAACTTACTTTCTTAAATACTTCCGTAATTACTTATATACTTACTCATATTTGTACTCGCTTACTTACATACTTACGTATTTACTTGCGTACATACTTACTCACATACTTATGTATATACGGACATACTTACATACTTATGTATATATGTACGTACTTACTCACATACTTAATTACATACTTATGTACGTACTTACTAATACTTATGTACATACTTACATACTTATGTACAATACTTACTCACATACTTACACACTTATGTACATACTTACTCACATACTTATGTACGTACTTACTTACTCACATACTTATCTACGTATTTAATCACATACATACTTATGTACGTACTTACTCACATACTTTACACACTTATGTACGTACTTACTCACATACTTAATTACATACTTACGTATTTACTTGCGTACATACTTATCTACGTATTTAATCACATACATACTTATGTACGTACTTACTCACATACTTCTGTACGTACTTACTCACATACTTACACACTTATGTACGTACTTACTTACATACTTAATTACATACTTATGTACGTACTTACTCACATACTTAATTACATACTTACGTATTTACTTGCGTACATACTTATCTACGTATTTAATCACATACATACTTATGTACGTACTTACTCACATACTTCTGTACGTACTTACTCACATACTTACACACTTATGTACGTACTTACTTACATACTTAATTACATACTTATGTACGTACTTACTCACATACTTAATTACATACTTACGTATTTACTTGCGTACATACTTACTCATATAATGATGTATATACGTACATACTTACTTACATACTTATGTATATATGTACGTACCTACTCACATACTTAATTACATACTTATGTACTTTCTTTCCATCTATAAAGTATCTGATGAATTGCATCAGTTCTTGAGCCGCAACATTAAGTGACACACATCACATGAAGGCTTTTTCCGAGTTAGAAGTCCACTTTCCTGAGATTGAGTGTTGTTGTTTATGTTTATATTACAATTTGTTCCTCTTGTTTTAAGCCTGATTTAAGTACTAAAAAACACTCACTAGGAATAAAGACTGTATGTTGTGAGCATTTACCCCGGTCCTCTACGATACAGGAAGTAGTCGCCAGAGGAGGAAGACGGGAAAAGGGCTCCGAGACGAAGACCTTGCCCCCCCACTCTGCCGCGTCCTCAGCGATCACCTTCACCTGAGACGGAGAGACAGAGGTGTCACCTGTACGAAACAGCGAGAGCACGATCCACTGTGAAATATCTATGTTCACGCTTATGTCTTAACAAGTATGAACTTACTAATCGGCACTAAATCTGTTCATTTCATCGTCAAAGAAACGCAGTACAGATGTAACGTTTATTTGTACTTAAAAACATTAGTAGATGAGGGTCAGAAATCACGGGAGCCGTTCGATAAAAGATGTGAAATGAGAACTCACAACACTGGGCAGCAGCTCGGGGTCCAGGCCGTAACGAGACTCAGAGTTAGGAGACTGCGAAGAGATCATTTATGGTATTATTGTACGAATCATTTTAAACACACGGACGCTATTTCATGTCCCTAGATTGAATATTCGATACAGTTATTGCAATATTGAGTCTAGAAAGACACCCTTTTCTACTCTGTGGAATGAAAACCAAAAACATTTACTGATATTGTGTCGTTGAAAATGCATTTTTAAAACTCTTCAGCTTCGAGGCTAAAATGGAAGATTATATTAACACATAACTGAATATTATGCACCTGTAGTTGTACATGGTGAGCGGCTGATTTTACAGCTCGAGAGCTTGAGGGTGAATCTCGACTGCAGCGGAAACAGTGAGCGGATTAATTAAAATGTCATATTCCCCTATTTCATTTGTGGACTCAACCATTCAGTCAGATTATATCTTTTAAATTTAAATTTTTGTGAGTTTTATTTGATTACATCTACTGTTAAGATTACTTATTTTATTTATTATACTTTCTTGTTTTTGTTGTAATACTGCAATGTCCTCCATTGTGGGACAAAGAGAGGATTATCTTATCTTTATAATATATATATTTTTTTTATATAACAATTTTATTGAGTAAAAAAAATAGAATGAATTTAGGCAGATTTCGTAGGCCGAACGATGCGTTAATAAATAAGCTGAGAAAATAACCTGCAGGCTGCAGATCAGTTAAGCACATATAATCATTTCGTGCCAGGCGATAATCGTAATGTTTTAATGGCTGTATTTAATGCTGTATTTTCCCCCACCTGTGACGTGATGTTCCTGTCTTGTGCAGCTGCATTGGGAACAAACTCATTTATGGTTCCTGAGGAGAAAACACAGTTACACTATGGAGGAGAGAGCAGGTGTTTGAACGTACACACCCTGGCATTGATGGGGCTGACCTGTGCTGCTCATTGGACGATGCAGCAGTATGGGGGATTTTTTTGTCTGCAGCTATATTATTATTATTTTTTTTCAAATTCACTAACCTTAAATTATTTTTTGAGTCATTTGATTTAAAAAGGATCAGCTCCCGAAGGGAGGCTCTGCAACACGTCACGTGCATATCACAAAACAGACATACCTCCCGAGTCGGTCCACCGGGGAAGCTGTGAGACGGGAGACGTGGGCGAGGCGAGAATGTGTGTGAACCCCGCCGAGGACTCGGGGGCACACTGTGATGGAGAGCTAATGGGCAGGTGTGTTTGATGTGGACCCTGGTGTGTGTATGGGGGGAGGAAATGGGGAGATACGCCTTGGTAAGGGCTGTGAGGGGAGTAAAATGGCATTTGTTGGAGATTTCCAGGCTGCGTGCCTTCCGTCATGAGAGGGAGGGAACACGGAGGTGTGCGTCTCCCTCGGCTTGCAGTTGGAACCGTGGATGAAACACGCCGCACGCTGTGGTCAGCATTGTTAGAATAAAGCGTGCCGCGGCGAGCGTCGTCCGTGGGGGGAAAGGAGGCGAGGTCGCCGCTCTGGCAGCCCCGGTTGGACAGGTGCTGGTAGCGGGGTCTCTGGTCAGAAGGAGAGCTCAGGCTGAGCTGCTGAAAGCCGGGCAGAGGGTCGCAGGGGGGCCCCACAGGTGAAGCTGGGGACCAGCCGTTCTGGCCCGCCCACGGCTGAGAGGGTGTCTGGCTCTGATTGGCTGTGGGGAAGTCCATCATCCTCCATAACCATCACCGATTGGCGTGTTTTTCACCTCGGAGGCGGGGTCTGTCGGGTAACAACAATAAAACAACAAAAAAAGAGACGATGTGATTCTCAGCTCTCCTCTCAAGACGGGCCAACATGTCTGCAGCCAATAACCCAGATTACCAAATCCGTTATGAACGTCATCTTATTTCTGGAATTGGTTATTCTGTAAGTAAGCCGACAATAGTATATGACAATGGAAATAAAAAGCCTCCCCAGAAGGAAACGAGATGATTTGACGTGATAAACCAGAACATACCTCGGGACGTCGAGAGAAACGAGGGGCGGTGGGGGAGGGGGGGGGGGGGTTGTGCGTGTCAACGTCGGCGACGGAAGCGAAACACTTTACGCAATTAAATCCATTTGAAGAGAAACGGACGCACGACTGGTTTAGTGGTCCCGCGATGCGTTCACGGTCATGATTTCGTGCAGCCCGCAGCCTTTGCTGCAACGTTAAGCGTGTCAAGTTGCAGGAACCACGACGACGCATTTCCGCGTACTCTTTCAAAATAAAAGCCGGCGATTCGTGATCGCAATAAATAAATAATTAGAATAAATTACAAATTAAAAAAGGAATACAATTAATATATATATATATATACACATATATATATACATACATATATACACATATACACACACATATATATACACACATATACACATATATATATATACATATACATACATACATACACATATACACACACATATATATATATACATATATATATACACACACACATATATATATACATATACATACATACATATATACACATATATATATACACATATATATATACACACATATATATACACATATATATATATATATACACAAATATATATTTGATATATACACATATAAGTGTATATATATGTATACACACACACTACTTCTATACTTTTAGAATAGTAAATATTGAAATGTGTGACTTGCTGCTACATCTATTAAAATATCAGAATACTTCCATCGCTCCATGACGATTGTCATTCATACATAAAAAGGACAAAAACACACAAATTAGCAGCAAATCCTGACAGGATGGCGCAAATCACTGAAACACCTTGTGTCCACAAATTACGAATGGACTAGAGCAGTGGTCCACAAATTATGAATGGACTAGAACAGTGGTCCACAAATTATGAATGGACTAGAGCAGTGGTTCTTAACCTTTCTGGAGGTGGTGAACCCTGCAAGCTTCATCAGTGCATTCACCGAACCCTTCGTAATCGGAAAAATAAAATATGATTTCTTCAAAACATAGGTACAGTGTTTGAATTAATATTTACTGCAAATCAATGAATATTTACTGCAAATCAATGAATATTTACTGCAAATCAATGTGACTTTTGCTGTTGCCTTTCTGAGACAAGTTCAGAAATGCGCGGCTTCACCTTGGCAAGTGCCACTCACGTGTCATTTTCACAACAAAGTCTGTTCCTTTTCTTAGTTTTGATGTCCACCATCCTCGAAAAGGATTGCTCGCAAAGATACGTGGTAACAGACGGTGTGAGTATCTCACAGGCTTTCTTGGCAACAAGAGGGTATGGTACGATTTGGTGACACCAAAACGTTGAGAGCGTCGAGGTATTTCATCGTTGACATCTGATGTCGCAACACTAAACGTGAACGGCTGTCTCACCCATGTTGGATGTGACTCTCTGGTGGGGAAGTATCCGTCGAGAGACTTTGCGAGCTCGGCAGTTGCTTGCTTCAGCTCCTCGGGTACAGAAATGTCTCCAATTCCAGACACGTCTTCGATCTTACTCACACAGTCGTCCAGCAGGGGAAAGTTTGCGAAGTTATCATTCTCTGTTTGTCGTTTCCATAAAGGTAGCTTCTTTTTTTTTTTTAAACGCCTTCAGGTTTTCTTCCGCTTCGATGGTGTTGACTCCACCGCCCCTGCATCTAGGCGATTGAGATGATTGAGAGCATCGAAAATATCGGCCACGTACGCCAAAATGAGAATGAACTCAGAATTTTCGAAGCAATCTGCGTGACAATGTTGGTACTCTCGCAAAAACGGGGCTAATTCCACACGCATGGCAAAAACCCGATTCAGCACGTTTCCCCGGGATAACCATCGAACGTTAGAATGGTACAGAAGTATCTCGAATTCTGAGCCCATTTCCTTACACAGCTCTTTGAAGATTCGGTGCTTCATAGCACTATTTCGCACGTAGTTCACACATTCAACTACAATTTTTAATACTTCTGCCAGTTTTGGAGGCAAGGTTTTTGTTGCCAACGCACGCCTGTGCAGAAAGAAATCATCCACGAGTTTCTTCACATCGACTGCCTTGGTTGTTGTTCTAAGTGGCTTACAAAATAAAAATTCTTCCTTTATCTCGTTGTCTTTCATACAGCGCACAAATACAACAAGCTGGCTTAGATTGGAAACATCGGTGGTCTCGTCAAGTTGGAGGCTGAATTTAGCCGGGCTTGAAATCAGATCTGCAACTACTTGAGCCAAGATGTCATCGCTCATGTCGTCTTTTCTGCTGCTGATAGTGTCATTTGGGACAACTTATCTTCAGCAGCTTTTCCCAGCATGATATTCGCCATCTTCAACGCAGCTGGTTTTTACGAGTGTTTCACCAATGGTGTGTGGTTTGCCCTAGAATTGCTCAACTTGGCATTGCAAATCATGCATTGAGGACGCTGGCTCCCATCACGCTCCTTTATACACGTGAATCCATATTGTACGTATTCGTCCAACCACTTTCTTTTTTTTTTTGCTCGACATATTTAGTGAGATGGAAAGATTAAAAGAAAAATCACAAATGACGTAGAATCACAACAGCCACAAGTCGCCTACTGAGCGCACCGAGTTCCCTGCAGCACAGATATCAAATATTATTCGCGGCATTCGCGCCTTAGAGGGGGCGTGGCTTATCTCTGTGACTTTACTCCGTGAAACAGTTTATTTCCACCACGGAATAAATAACCATTAGTTCTGCTTTAAACTTGTTGTGGACATCCCATAAATGTCGGAACATCTAACGCCCTCGTGTCTGGGTTCATAACATCACCCGTAGGCGCACACAGCTCGGTGAATTTCACCGACTCCGTCTCGATAAACTTCCCCTTGCAGCGCTACGAGAGCAGCAGCAGCCAGTTGGGTTCACCAACGGCACGACGCCAGTGATGATGGGCGGAGCTTCTCAACGCTGATTGCGTCGGGCGAATCTTTCGCTTCGCTCTATTCATTTTATTCACGTCTTTGCATTGACTTGGCAACTTTTTGGGTGTGAACACAGCGCAGAAAAAATGGTGTGTTGCCAAAATGTCGGCAGATCATTTTTTGACGACTGACAAAAACGGCCCGAAATTGCTAGTTTGAACCGGGCTATACTGTGTGTGTCTTTACCCCTACCGAACCCCTGGGGTTAGACCGAACCCAGCTTAAGAACCACTGGACTAGAGTTAAGTTTTGTTTTGTTCAAACGTAAACTGATTACTTTATTGGTGGTAAAGCCAAAGAGAACAACAAAATACAGTGTACCCGATACCCCGTTCACAGAAGTTAACTTACAGATCCAAAAACATACTATTTAGCCACTAGGGGACACATTTTTTTTTAAAGATAACTAAATGAAACAAAAATTACAGTGAAACATGTAAAAGGGAGAAATTAAATTAAATAAAACAAATAAAATGTTAATCTATTCGTGGCCATTCTAATGGATGTAAACGCCCTTAAAAGTGGCAAAAGAGAGGAACACAGGGCGGCGAAGGACGAGAAAATGCAAAAGGGAAACGTTATGCAGTCTAAAAATGCTGAACATGTCCGGTAGTCTTCTTTGCGGTTCCACTTGGCCCCGTTACCGGTTTTCAGGACCTAGCTTTGGGATTTCCGCTTCGCCTTTTCAGGGCGGTGATCCGGTTTCTGACGTAGTCCTTCACACCTTTCCATGAACGGCTCCTCAGGGCTTTCGGCTCGGCGTCGAGACACTGAATGCAGTCGTTTTTCTGAGGAACTCTGTGTTCCTTGATGAAATGCTTCATGTGTCTTTCGACGGCGAGAACCTCTGCTTCCCCCCATTTATGTTTGGTCTTATATTTGGAGCCTGTGGGGTAGTAAAAGGAACATTTAAAACGTAATTACTCCAAAAGGAATCTCTTTGCACTCCAAAATTCCCAACAATTCCATTATCTACATTGTCCATATTTTCTTTCTACTATGTTCTCTCTTATTTTATTTAAATAAGAACTCTTGGAACTACTTTTTCTCCACTCCCCCTTTTTAAAATGGCTAGAAAACCGTTAATGGTTGACTACCTTCAGTGCCCGATTTTGGAGGTGCAGTCTTGTTGGCGTCTCTTGTTGCTCTATGGGCTTGTCCTCGATGACGCTCTGATGACGATAAAGAAAAGGGAGAAAGGGTCAGCATTGATCTATACGCACACGGCTTACGATAGCAAAGTAGATTAACAAATGCAAGTCATTCAATCAAGGAGGAAATCAGCAACGACACACCTGAGTCATTTAACCGGGTCATAATAGACCAGGTTAAAGGTTTCAGTGTGTGGCTAATGTACAGGGAACATGTAAGCCTCTTCACACTACACTTGACTCCCTTTCTAAACCAACACTTAATCCTACACCATGTCAAACTTCACTCATACTTTTTTTTTTTTTAAGTAAAAAGAAAGAAAAGAAGAAGTCCTACCATCAGGCTCCATCTCAACGTCATCCAGCCGCATGCCGCTGTCCTGTCGCGGGCTTTGGCCTTGATTATTGGGGTCTTGATTATTGGGGCCTTGATTATTGGGGCCTTGATTATTGGGGCCTAGAATTTGGGCCGTCTCGTTTTCATCCAGGTTTATCAGCTGCAGCATCGTTCCGTAATGCCTCCGGATCTTCGTGGCGGTCAGCCCCGCGGGGTCCTTCGCTCCACATTCTCTGACGAACCTTTGGATGCAAACAGACCCCCTGTAGGCCGACAGAGTGTGCGGGCGTCCAAAAACGAAGGGATTCTGCCGGGGCACTCCGCACGTCTCGCGGACATTTACGAGAAGTTCCAAAGCCGACACGAATGACGGCTTCAGCAAAACGGGGACAATTCTCCCCGACTTCCCTCGTATGTCGACTCTCGTGAAGAACTCGCACATGCTCCTTTCCAAATCGGAGACGGAGACGTCCATGCCGTACTGCGCGTCCGAGGACTTTATCCGTGACATAAAAGCCGCCTCTTCCAACGACGAGATCTCCGCCACGCTTCTCCTGTTGAAAAGTATCGTCCGGACGAGTATCACTTTGGCCAGAGCAGCATAGTTTTCCGCAGACGTCGCGTCTCTGAGGTTTTTTTCTGCCACAAGATGAACATCCTCCATGTGGGAAATCAGGCGTTTTACATCCTGCGCGAACGGCACCTTCTCCTCCTTGTTCAATTTGGTTTCCCTGATGGTCGTCAACGCGCCGGCAGAAACGAGCGCGTTCCATTTTTCCTGGTACACGGCGAGGAAGCTCCGAGCGGCCTCGGCAACGGGTGCGTCGCCGCGCCGCGTCGCGTTGCCCTCGACAATGCCGCAGGTCTTCTGCAGGTTGTAGCCAAGCTTGAGGGCGAGTGAAGGGAGGGCGTACGTCTTGGTTTCTGGATTGTAGCCCGCCAAGACGTTCACCGCGCACACCACGTGCGGGAAGTTCGACGGGAGGAAGAAGTCCTCCAGCTTCTCCAGAGGGGTCGTATTCTGAGCTTCGAGTACGAGTCTTGCTATCTGACGAAGGTTTTGTCTTATATAATCGTGCTTCTTCGGATTGGATCCGTACTGGTCGAAGAGGTCCTCGCCATACTGCAAGATGATCCCGTCCGCCATGATTGCCTGCGTCACGTCGTCGAATTTCATCGGGGACATGACGTCCTTGAAACCGTCGCTTATCCCGAGGTCGTCCAAGGTTTCGAGCACACACCGCAACCCGAGGCGCTTCCTTCCGATCTCCGCTTCGGTTTCCTTCCCCACTTTCTCCGGGCACGATTTCATGTGCTTGGACAAAGAATTCTTCATGAAAAACCCCCGGCAGTAAAGACAATGAAGAAAGTCTTGGGCTTTGTGAGTTTTGTTCGGCCTTTTTCGGGAAACAAGCAGGCCCTTTCCCGTCTTCAGGACTTCCTTGTTGTGAAGAAAGTTTCCTTGGTTTATGAGCCTGTTCCATATTTTGTATCTTTCTCTGGACCTTTTGGGGTGCTGAAACACAGCCGCAACCTCCGGTTTGTCACTGTGGATCCTCTCGAGATGTCGCGACATTTTGGATTCCGGATTAGTGCAAAACAAACAATAGTTCCTCCGGTCGTAAACGCGTCTCATTTTGGAACTTGAACTCGGCAACACTACCGTTTTAAAAGAATTCCTCGGATTAATTGGGCATATCTTCCTTTGGGGACTGCCGTTTTTTTTCCGGAACCAGAGAACTTTCTGATTCCTCCCCTTTTTTTTCCGGCGGAGGAGGCGTTGCCACCGCGGGGGCCGAGGGGCCGCCGTGACTGGATTCATCCGAGGAGCCCCAGTCAGTCAGGAAATCAGAGAAGTCACCATCACTGTTGGGAGAGAAATCAGGATCGCTGTCCTCCGGTGACTCGCCAGAGTCCTTTTCTTCTTCCTAGAAAAAAAATAAATAAAAACTTTGTGAAAATAAGGTCCGGAGTATTTATTTATTTTTAAACAAAAGATGACAATATTTAAATGTTAACTTATTGCAGCTAATTTGAAAAAGAGAACATTTTATAAAGATGCATTTATCATCATTTGACTAATTGTGTAATGTTTAGAGGAGTTCGATAAACGACGAAACGTTTTTATACTAACATCCAGTGCACTAATGTTGTGGAGGTTACAGGTTAAAAAATTTAGAGGTTTACATATTTAACGTGGAAATAAACACAACTCCATAATTGCGATAATAAAATCTATAACATGTCCCGCTGCCTTCATACTGTATTCTCCAAGAAGCCGTGACTACCAGAGTTAGAAGGTCCTTTCATAAAATAGTCAATAATAGTGATGTCATTAAATGCCTTGCTTTATCTGATAAACAGTCGAAATCCAACGATGTTTAATTATATATTCAACTTTGTCAATTAGGTCAAAGAAATCAGAACATCCTCACAAATGGAAAGCTGGCACTGGGGAATTCTGTTCATCGTTATATTTATAACAATTATTATTATTTCTGTCGATCGACAAGTTGATTAATCAGCAAATCGTTTCAGCTCAGAGATTATTGGCCTAATATGAAATAAGATTGGGGAGCCCAGCAGCCTGATGGTGCATACCATCCAACTGCAACTGGAGGCCACGCCCTGATGCATCACATGACAAGCACTGAAACCGTCCTGAAATGCACTATTTCCTAAATATTTAACGAACAATAATACGCAGGTAGCTACCTCAAATTCTGCTGCCGACATTGAATCATCATCGCTTTGTTCATGGGAGGATGCAGGAGAGGAACAATCCGATGAAAGATGCGACTGGGACTGAAAAACAAAACCACAGTCAAAATTATTATTCTACGAGGTTGAGCCTTTACGCCCATTTGTTAACAGCCTAAAATGTACAAATTGAAGGAGCAGGCGCGTATGCACAGCGTGTGAACCGAGTAGGAAGGTGAGATTGTTTGCTCTTTGCTCTCAGAGCTTCCAAAAAAAAAAAAAAAAAAAACCTGCGTTGTATTTTAATTAAGGCTGTCGGCTCCTGAATGTTGTTTTAACATTCAAAGCTTCCATTGAGGTGTTCGAAGTCACCCTAAAAATTATATATAAATAAAAATATAAAACACTCAATTTAAATGAAGTGATGAAATGAAAAAAGGCTCAACACCAACACATTGAAGTTGAAATATTTTAAATGATGAAGTCTTTAAAAAAAAATAAAATAAAAAAGAACTCCGGGAATCCCAGCAAAAAACAGGGTTACAGACAAAAAAAACAAAAAACAAGGAGCACCAAATCACCGAGGTGGCCGTTCGCGGCGCCATGGTAACAGAAGAGATATCTTCCCGCTCCGCACGCCATAAAAGAAAAATCCTCCCGCTTGCTTGAGTTCTGCTCACATGCACGATAAATAATTTGATCTACCTCTGATTTTGCCGCAGAGAGCTGAACCTGCTGTGCGTCACTGTTCTTGGATTGTTCACATTGAGCTGGATCATTCATTGTTGGAGGAGACTAAAAAAGTGAAGTGGAACAAAAACAACATAGATGAATTCATGTGTTTGAGTGCGCCCATAAGTCAAATCAAACTGCGGCATCTAATAAAAACGTAACCTACCTGAACGCCAATTTGTGGGGACTTCCCATCACGGCTCTCCTCTGGGTTTATGGATTCCAGCTTAGTAGTGAAGTCAAAAGGGTTATAATTGAGAATTATCAATAATAATCTCTAAAACAGAGATGTAAGCAATGTATAATTAAAAGTAATGCATGTGTTTTCCGTTGTAGTGGGTCTAAACAATAAAAAAAAAAATAACAGGATTGATCTCCTTCAATTAAAAAGAATTACCATAGAACACTTACAAGTTTATCCAACTCTGCCACTTGTTGAAGTAGTTGTGCACGCTGATTTAAAAGCACTAAACGCTGACTCTCATTGTTGGCCTGAAAGCAGAAATGGAAATGAAAAGAAATTCAGGTACAAAACAACGGCAATGACCTCCTTTAAAATCCCACGTCTGGAAACGCCCTCATGCTAGCAGGTGGCTACCGGGGAACATTCCTTTGACCGACAATGCGTACCATCGACCTCTGTAGGAACAAAGGGCCGGATGTCATCAAACACAAAACACTTTTACAACAGCTCAGTTCTATTTGTGAAGATATGTACAAAAATAGACCGCCAAACTAAAAAACTATTTAATTTAAGTGTTAATGCTGTTAATTTCCCCACCGGTGGACTAATCGTCTCCTCTTGCTTGTTTTTAGGATGAGCAGCTGCGTCAGGGATGGACTTGGTTACAGCTCCTGAGGAAATTAGACAATTTAAGGGGGAGTTGGAGGCAACATCAGACAGCACTGTGATCTCAACTGCACCACGTGTTTAAACGAGTGACTAATCTGTAGTTGGGATACACCAATACTGATACCTGGGCGTTGGGTATCAGCCGATACCACTGTTTAATCAATAAACTGCATGCCTCACTGTGTGGAAGTTACTGGGACCATTCTTTTATGTAAAAAGGCAACATCAGGTTTGACATTGCTTTCTTAACTTTGTGTGACAACAAAGTGTAACAAGTAAATACATGAATACAAATGTACTTTATCGTACACAGTAAACTTGGTAAATGAAGTTTCATAATTAAACAGGAATTACAATACCAAGATGTGTACATTACCAAAAGGTACTAGAGCTTACCCCTGCAATGTGACGATGGTATCCATTGACTCTGCTCCTGAGAAACGGATGAGGCACGGCGGTGAGCGAGTGCAGCAACACCAGAAAACGCCACATTCATTCCTTGAAAAAGTATCTTGAGTCGTACTTACATGTTGTCCACATGATGGCGGGCTAACTGGCAGAAGTCGGTTTGGTAAACACTGATTGGATGATGGAGGGTGAAACGGTGCTTTGTAAAGGTTGTGGGGTGAGAGAAGCTGTTGGGGCTGTAGAGCTTGGTTCGTTTGGGGAAGAGAAGACGTTTTTTTTCTTCTTCCTTGGTTTGCAGTTAGCAGCGTCGGTGAAGTGTGAGAGGTTTGCTGGGCGAAGGAAATCATGTGAGAGTTACTAGGGTCAGCTGCGTTGGCAAAGAGCGAGTTGGATGACGGATTGCCACTGATGAGAGAGGCTTTGTACAGAGCAGAGTGATGAGCGGTGCTGAGGTCACTCATACAGCTCTGATTGGACCCCTGCAAGTGGTCGTAGGGGAGTCTCTGGTTAGAAGGCGAACCCAGGATGAGATGCTGAGAGCTGGGGAGTGGGTTGAGGAGCGATCCTTGAGTTGAAGCAGTGGACCAGTCATTCTGGCCCGCCCACGACTCACAGGGTATGTGGCTCTTATTTGATGCAAGGTTATCCATTATTCTCCATAACCCAATAACTCCAATAATAAGAGTTCGCTGCTTGGAATCTCTTATTCCCTTCGAGACGGGACCTAGAAGAAGAAAACAACACGCACACTCAATCATCAGGGTCACAACTATATATTTGTTTCGACTGTGCTGCCGCTGTGTTCATTGTGGGACAAAGTGCATACTTTCCACTGATGCCTTCACATTGGGGCTGTCGAGAGATATTATAATAGTAAACCAAATATATATATATATATATAGATAGAGAGAGTAATGTTTACAATAAGATGTTTCCTGTATATCTAGGTGATATTATATTTTTGGTCCACTGTAAGTTGATCCAAGCTCGATTTTGGCATTGCGTATAATACGTTACTTTATATATTTTGGATGCACACCTTTTTGTTATGTATGCAAATAAAAAAAATGCACTACAGGAAAGTAGTACTGTCTTTGTTTTGTTTTGTCCGTCCTGTGTTTGTTGCTTTGCAAGTGTGCTGCAACTGAATTGTGTTGTGCATTGCTGTGTAGCACAATGACAATAAATGCTAGCAACGTTATTATTTTAGAAGTATATTTTATTCAATGTTCGACCCCTTTAAAAAACTGTTGGTAGCACGTGCTAGTCAACTAGAAAAATGGGCTTAGTAAGGTGTATTAATTTAATATTATCATGTACTCACTGACACCTTGGCTTTCTTTGCAATTTATCCAAAGGAAAGACCTACACTTTTAAGGGTTATAATGGTCTGTCTGTCTTCCTTTGTTGATTGCCTTTTTCTTGACATTATTAAGAGAAATATACTACTCCCTGCAGTACAGTACTGTCCAAATAATGCTTAAGAGGGTGTAGTAACACAGTCTGTTCCAACACTGGTTTTATACAGACAGAGGGTTTGTAAGTAACCTGTAAAGACACCTGTAGGAATTGTTAGCATCAACTTTCAAAGCTTAATATACTTCCAGAACTTGCAGAACAGCTGCAAGTTGTTAAGCCGTTACTTGTTCCATGAAAAGGGCATTTTTGTATAACTGAAATGTACATTATTTTTCAGTTTTTGGTAACCTAAACTTTTTTGTTTAACCTCTGGCAGTTTGCCGCTTACCTTTGTTCCATTTCAGGTTATTCACTGGACTTGAACTGCTTAAATTTTAATTAAAACTGGAAATGGGTTAGGGGGTGTTCTAAAACTTTTGACCGGTAGTGTATACTTACAGTAAAAGGAAGGGCAGCTATCTCTGACCCGCTGTAGTGTCGCGTCACGCGCAGGTCGACCACATGTAGCCAGCTAGCTTAAACCAACAGCTAACGCTCGCTGTTAGCACGCGGCGTTGCGGAATTCAGGAGTTTTGGTAAAAAATGACGACGAGTCCAAAAGGTACGCGCTGAAAATAAAATGTCGTGTGCTCAAAATACATCTAACTTGGGAGTTAGGAGCCTATCTGTGGACGTTACAGGAAGCAGCGGCCGTTTGTTTACCTCACGGCGATGGCCAACCGGATGCTGTTGATAACAGACGACTTCCGCTTAGTTTTCCTTTCAAAATAAGAGCAGCGTCTCTGCAAGAGGAGCATACAGCGACACACGGAATGAGAGGAAAACTTGGGTGGAAAAAACACTACCTGAAAAGATGTCAATGCAGTAGTGTAATAACATTTTAATAAAATACAGATTCTGTAATTAATTAATTTTGTCACACGCTGGATGTAAAGAAACTGGAAACAACAGAACATATTTATTTTGATCACAAACATAATGTCATTCATCACTCATGTTATTGACCGCACTACAACAACTATTGTATACAGTATGAAGAAGCACCGTAAGACTTAAAGAATATAAGAAATAAAGAGTCTTGATATTTCAGAATTTCCCAGGAACACAATCTTAAAGTCTTAGATAAATCATAGATATGGTGATTTGCATCCAAAATATTAATATATAAAACACATAATAAAACTAAGAATTCAAAAGGGAGAAACTCGCAAAAGACCACAAAAATGGATGATTGATTCTACAATGTTGTATGTGCTGATGACCGGAATAATTAACATTTATTTCTAAGTTTATCTTCTGATAAAAATTCCATAACTAAATAAAAAAATATCTTAATGAAATGTATTGTGACTATAGAGCTTATCTAAGTACAATACAACTAAATACTTGATTGTTTTGATTATATCAATGAGATATTGACACCCAGTGAAGTCACAGTGAAGTCTAAATAAACACAAACATGTCTGAATATCACAGAGAAATATCTGTTTGACACATTTTGATATCAGCAGTTTTAGCATCACCAGCCACTCCAATACTGAAATATGGGAATTAGGAGTTCCTCAGTTAAAGTGTTTCTGAGAGTGTAGATGTGAGTCCTGTCTTCAGGGTCGTAGAAGGACACCTCCCCCCATGTCATAGTCCAGCTGGACTCTGATGCTCTGGAGACTCTTCTTCACTCTGATCAGCTCCATTGTGATGACTTAAACACCAGACTTATGAAACTGCTATGTTTGCCTTCCTGTCAACTGACTCTTTAACTAAACCTACAATCCAGTCATGGTGTCCCACCTCCACATCCCAGCTGTGTTTCCCTGAGCTGAAGCCCTCAGATCCCAGGACATCTGGATACTTAGTGAATCTCTCTGGATTCTCAGGAAGCTTCTGGTCTGTGTCTCCACGTCTCACACTGGTCAGATCATCAGACAGATAGAGACTGTAGGCTGCAGTGTTTGGGTCCAGAATGACAGGACTGAAGTGGACCTTGTCCAGTGTTGCTCTGACTCCTGACGGGTCGGTGGGTCTCTTGTTTGTTGACACGTTCATGTGCGTTTCATGCAACTTTCTATTTGTACTCCAGTACATCTCAGAGAGACTAATATTGTACTTTTTACAAAGCTGAAAACAGGGTTGTTTTTCTGAGCTTGTGAAAAGTTGACTTTTTAGAAATACAGTACGTGGTCCTCATAGGACACGCCTCTACAAACATGATGATCTTATAGATTATGATGCATTGATGTAGATTAAACTACAGGATATAAAGGAGTTAAAATGAACACAAGCTTAAACATCTCCACCAGTAACATGCAACACATTAAAGCAGCAGTAATATTAATCCAGAAACATCATATTTAACAATGCTGACAGGACACATTTTACTGCTCAATGAGTACTATTCTTGAAGTACATTTTGTGAATGATACTTTTACTGTATTTTCACAGTTGTATCCTAATACTTTTACTCCAGTAAAGGGTCTGAATACTTCCTTCACCACTGCACCACATCTAGTACGTTGATGTAAAAAGACCTAACTTTATATTGTGTATTTCCAGATATCATGACACACGTTCTTCTGAGACTGGAATAAAGTCCTGGACAGTGTTGTTAAAAAAGACTGATGGCCATGTGTCCACCAGGAAGAGACAGGAATATCTCCCTGCAGCTCACCAGTGTTGGTGCACAGTGTCCCTCACCTCTTGTGTGGACTTCTACCTTTCACTAAACAGGTGAGTGCAGCTTTTCAAAATAAAAGAAGGAGAAAAGCACAGAAGGAATAAAGGAGGCGAAACATGGAAATGAGAATAATGTATTTTATTTAGTAGCAATCTGGATACACAACATCTGAATTTAAATTAAGATGCTACAGTTACACACAAAAAACAGGCAAGTGATGAATCTGATTTCTGAGATAATTAAATAAACAGTTGCAAAATGAAGCGTCTTAACAAGAGGCACAGTCACTTGTGATTATACCCAGAGGGACAGCTAGGAACCTTCTGAAGGAGCAGAAACAGAGACATTTTATACCGGACCCTGAACAAAGGTAAGGTTTGTGAAACTGTGCAGAAAACAATAATATGTTTTTTTTTTAAAAGTGTCAGGTAGTGGAACTAAAATTATCAAAACTCTCACCAGCCTAAAGCCAAAATGTGAACTTTGTCTCCACCTTGTGGAACAAAACAGAACACAACTATACCTGAACATCAACAGCATCAAATGTATATTTGGATATATTGACTGAAAATATGTGTTCAAAAAGATATTAAATGAATGTAACATTATTCTGCATCATATCATCACAAGTGAAGGAAGCACACCATATAGTTATGAAAGTAACCAGTTTACTATGAAACACAATGAAGTCATTGTTTAATGTCAAAGATGAACAAGGTGAGATGAGGCTGTCTGTGGTTACGTGATTTAAAGTCACAGCCTCTTTAATGCAAACTTAAGCTTGTTGCTCATTGAGAAAGAAATTAAATAAAATGATCACAGTAAATCTACTCGCCTGTTCTTGAAGGATATTTACACCACAAACACCATTTAGAACATAAAGCCTCACAAACACAGTTCTGCCTATTTATGCTTTAGTTCCTCATCCTGTGCTTTGAAAACATATTTATATTATACAACAACCAACGAATGTGTCTCTTCAGTTCATTTGCCGAAAGAGATCAAATCTTATTTTTTCTTTAACCTTGATCTGAACATTGTTTTATCATTATGATTCCTACCTCAATTGTCTGTAATCAACAATAACAACAACAAACACCTCCGTGATAATAATACTAATAAATCACTTCGACCCTCCATGAACATCACAGAGAAATATCAGGTTGACAGATTTTGATTTCAGCAGTTTTAGCATCACCAGCCTTTCCAATATTAAAATATGGGAAGAGTTCCTCAGTGAAAGTGTCTCTGAGAGTGGAGATGTGAGTCATGTCTTCAGGGTCATAGAAGGACACCTTCCCCATGTCATAGTCCAGCTGGACTCTGATCCTCTGGAGACTCTTCTTCACTCTGACAGTCTGACCAGCTCCATTAGTGTATTTTCCACTGTCATGAATTAAACACCAGAATCCATCTTCTGGAGAAACACCCATCTTTCCCTTCCTGTCAACTGACTCTTTAACCAAACCTACCAACCAGAAAGGATGGTCTCCCACCTCCACATCCCAGCTGTGTTTCCCTGAGCTGAAGCCCTCAGATCCCAGAACATCTGTACACTTAGTGAATCTTTCTGGATTGTCAGGAAGCTTCTGGTTTGTGTCTCCACATCTCACACTGGTCAGATCATCAGACAGATGGAGAAAGGGATGTGCAGTGTTTGGGTCCAGAATGACAGGACTGAAGTGGACCTTGTCCTTCATCTTCTCCCAGACTCTGAAGGACAGGTTGCCCAGGTGTTTGGCCACATCTATCAGCGCTCCTGAGACCAGCTGTGGATCTGACCGTGAGCTCTGGACTCTGGCTCTGGTCTGAGTGGGTTTATAACTGCTGAGGAAGGACACGTTGTGTTTCTGCAGGTCTTCTTCAACAGCAGAGATGCTGTCTGACAGAGAGGAGATCTGCTCCTGAATCATCTCCATCTCTCTGCTGATGGTCTTCCTCTTCTGCTCCTCTTCCTCCCTCAGAGCTGCCAGTCTGGACTCCTCTTCCTCTTTCAGGAACTGGTGGAGCTTGTTGAACTCTGCTCTGATCTGCCTCTCTGTGGACAACAGCTGCTCCTTGGAGTGTTGAATCACTTCCTGGTATGTTTCCTCCACTTGTTTGTGTTTGTCCCTCTTGTCCTGCAGAGACTCCAAGTCAGATCTCAGCTGGTCCTTCAGGTCACTGACTGCTTGTTCTAGAGGAACCACCTTGTGACTCTGGTGGAGAGAAAACTCACAGACGGGACACACAGCTTTCTGCTCGTCCTCACAGAACCAACAAGGGACTTCTGGATGTTTCTCACACACGACCTCCTCTTTCTCCTTCTCTTGTTCCGTCTCAGGTGAAGCTTTATTCTGCCTCTCAGCAAAGGAGTCAGCCAGTTCCTTCAGTACAAAGTTCACATTTGGATCTTCTTTTGAGGATTTCCTTTTACAAAGGGGACAGTTTTTGTTTCCAGCTTGTTTCCAGAATATTTCCAGGCAGCTTGAACAGAAGCTGTGGTTGCAGCTCAGAGACACAGGATCTCTGAACGTCTCTGAACAAACGTGACAGTTCAGGTAACTTTCAACAAGAACTATTTTATCAGCCATTTTTTTTATATGTGAATATCTATAAACAGCAAGACTAAATTACAGATTACAATCCTTCTGGTTGAATGTTTATAGTAGAGATACTTCACCCTGTAATGGCGTCTTTCTGCTCCGTTCACCAACCTGGAAATCAGCTTTAAATTTCACTTTCTATTCTTTTACGTAAATGACTGACCGCTGACATTTAATTTCTTAACCGACAGATGGTGCTATTTCCTTTATTATTACATGTGTGAATGACCAGAGTACACAGAACTGGGAGAGCAGGTAACGGGGGAAATAATATGGATTTTATTAACCCAATAATATATACAAGGATAAAAAATAAGAATAAATAAGTTCCACATAATTGCGCCACAGTCTAAAAAAATGTATTTAACTAGAACTTAAATTACGACATACAACATGGCGAGGGTATGGGTCAAGAGCCACTTACGATCCATCTTCACAATCCAGGATATATAAGGGGTGGGTGAGTCCATAGTTAATCGAAGGGGAGAAAAGACCTCTCTCCTTAGTGGTATAGATAGACGGCTGTTGAGGACACCCCTCTGGCTGTGGGAACATGGCAGAGTCCGCTTCCCCAGACCAGTCTATTTAGGGGGGTGTGCTGCAGCAGCTCAGTCTTTTCTTACCGGATCGTCGGCTGCAGGTAACTTTTCTTGGGCCTGTTGCTGTGACGTCTGGTTCAGCCGGCACACACTCACAGAGCGTGATAAAAAGTCGGCAGTGGTGTCATCCCGCCCGGGGATGTGCTGGACAGTGAAGTGATAGGGCTGCATCGCCAGGTACCAGCGGGTGATGCGGCTGTTAGCATCCTTCATGCCTTCCATCCACTTCAGGGGCTTTATGGTCCGTTTCCAAGAGGAACTCCCTTCCTAACAGGTCGTACTTGAGGGAGTCCAGGGCCCATTTTACTGCCAGGCACTCCTTTTCCACTGTGCAATAACGAGTCTCTCCCGGGAACAACTTTCTGCTGATGGAGGCCACTGGGTGACGGTTGTTGGCCTCTCCCTGCAAAAACACAGCTCCCCAAACCTCGCTCTGAGGCATCCGTCTGCAACACAAAGTCTTTAGTAAAGTCAGGACTACACAAAACAGGGTTCTTTACTCAGTGCATTCTTGAGGTCCATGAAAGCACACTTTGCCTCCTTACTCCACTCCAGCTGAGTAGGGCTCATGCGCCGGGTCAAATCTGTGAGCGCCGCAGCAGGAGAGGAATAGTTAGGCACAAATCTCTTCTGTAGCAACCTGACATTCCAAGGAACGACTTCAGCCGGGTCTTTGTCTGTGGACGCGGACTGGATGGCTTGGAGTTTGCGGGTTAGAGGTTTGATAACCCCATTGCCAATAATATAGCCAAGATATTCAGTCTGGGTCCTGGAAAACCGGCACTTTGAGGGGTTGACAGTCAGTCCGGCCTTCTGGAGCTGTAAGAAAAAACGCCTTGAGGTGGTGCATATGCTCCTCCCACGAGTCACTGTGAACAACAATATCATCCAAATAGGCCGCAGTAAAATCAGAAAGTCGCAACAATACCTGGTCCATTAATCTTTGGAATGTAGCCGGGGCGCCATGCAGTCCAAAAGGCATTACAGTGAACTGGTACAGACCCCATGGTGTACAGAAAGCTGTCAACTTACGGGACTGCAGATTCTGCGGCACCTGCCAGTAACCTTTGCAGAGATCAAGAGTGGTTAGAAACTTTTGCTTTTACCCAACCGGTCAATGAGTTCATCAATGCGAGGAACTGGATAGGAATAAAACTGACAGAGATTGAATTCAGATAGCGAAAATCTATGCAAAATCTTATGGTGCCATCTTTCCTTGGAACTAAGACAATGGGGTTACACCACTCACTTCGCGATGCCTCAATGATGCCCAGGGACGGCATCGGCTCTATTTCCTTTTTTTAGGGACACCAGGAGGCGCTCAGAGAATCTGTAGTTCATTCTTCTCACAGCAGTATATTTTTTTTAAAGCACAATGTTGTGTGCCGTCAATTTTTGTACAACCTGTATCTCGTAACAGATACAGTACTGTTATCTGTTTGTTGTTTACAATATTTATCTTTAAATTATGTCTCGATGTTTACTGTTTTTTATTATATTTATTCTTTTCAAAGACTCACGCATGACAAACTGCTGAGAGGTGCTGCTGGTGATCCACCTGTGCAGCAAAGAATAACGTGGACTTTGTCTCCATCTTGTTGCCGTTTACAGGAAGTAAAACGTGTCCGTGCCATCACTTCCTGTGATACACAACAATGTGTGTGTGTGTACAACCCTCAGTGATTTCTGTTTCTAATGTGGAGAACACACACACAGTGAGGTACAGACCAGAGAGAGAATCAATACAACTCCATCAACATTGAACAAGATGCACAACTCTTTATTGCTCACATGTTTACAGCTACTGAGCCTTCATCAGGAGCTACGAGGTCCATTCGGGTTCCTCTAGATGCAGTCGCTTCATTAGTCACGGGACTTTACTGAAGAACATCTGGCTTAATTCAGCTGGACTGTCCAGAGAGTTTCACTGAGGAATTTGTTTAAATTAATTTAACCATTTAAGATTAATGATTGTCTTTTGTTATAAACTGGTTGTATAATTATTTTTCATTATTTGCATTCTTTGTCATTTGTCTCATGAATATTTCACAGATGTTTGTAAAGAAACTTGAAACAACCTCACACAGAAGATTCAGATTAAAACTGTTTTTATTTACACGTCATTAATCATCATCCAAGTGATGCACATTCATAAAGATATAGTTGATTAAATGAAAAAAATACATTTTTAAACGAAGTGATCACAAATATATATTATATATCGTTTGTCACTGATCATGTAAAAACTACAAAAATCATCATAAACAGTATAAAGAATTACAGACTGAATCAAAAACATTTACATTGTTATGATTCATACTGTTAACCTGATTTTAGAATTGTATATGCTGTACGTATTTTGGATTTCAAGATATTATATTTACACTTCACACTTGTTAAAGAGCAATTTCTCTCAAAATGAATAAAGTTTGATCTTATTTTAAAATAAAACACAATTAAAACTGTTCTTTACACAGAATAAAACAAGGAATCAACTTGGAAAAATATCATAAAACAATATGCTGATGACCAGATTACTTCACACTTTTATCTTTAAAATTATATGATGATGTCATACAGTTAACATTTATTTTTGTGGATTGATTTTTGAATAATTTAATAATAAACAGATCCTTAACACTTAATTTCTTAATGTATTTCGAAAAATATATTTCAGATTAAAGTAAAATGTAATGTTTTTAACAGTAAATTGCATGAAAACAATAAACAAAGAGAAACATATTGTTTTCATTATTAATTTGCAACATAAGAGACAATAAAGAAAAACATTTTAAATCCTAGAAATATAATCAATAACAGTCAGAAGGTGTTTTGATTCACTGAACCTCTGAGACTCTGAGTGTAACGTGTAAACAACTTGAAATAAAACAATTAAAACGGTTCTTTACACAGAATAAAACAAATAATCCCCAAATAAAACATTCTTAAATTTGTTTTATATATCATAAAACAATATGCTGATCACCAGATTACTTCACAGCTTATTATCTTTAAAGTGTTTTATATAATAATGTCATACAGTTCAAACTTATTTTTGTGGATTGATTTTTGAATAATTTCTGTTTAACAACAGATCCATAAAACTTATTTTCTTAATGTATTTCTGAAAAACAAATCAATATTTAGTGTTTTTTTTGCATTAATCATTCGCAACATTAGAGACAAGAAAAACATTTTAAATTGTAAAAATATAATAAGAGTCAGAATGTGTTATTACATTTATAATGAAATAAATCAACATAAATAAATCTTATAGATTAAAACTGATGTCTGATGATGATCAAAGTTAAAGAAACACAACTGGAAACAAAGTATTTGGTTTAGTGGATTCACTAAATGTGAGATTGAGTTCTGATGAAACAAGATGCTGATTTAGTTATTATTGAATAATCATTTGTTTCTGTGTGGAAGTTTATGATCTGATGATGTGATACAGTTTGATTATTACATATATCAGTTTCTGTTATAACTGTTGATTGTATTGATTATATCAATGAGATGTTGACACACAGTGAAGTCTAAATAAACACAAACATGTCTGAACATCACAGAGAAATATCAGGTTGACAGATTTTGATATCAGCAGTTTTAGCATCACCAGCATTTCCAATACTGAACCACGGGAAGAGTTCCTCAGTGAAAGTGTCTCTGTGAGTGTAGATGTGAGTCATGTCTTCAGGGTCGTAGAAGGACACCTCCCCCCTGTCATAGTCCAGCTGGACTCTGATCCTCTGGAGACTCTTCTCCACTCTGACAGTCTTACCAGCTCGATTAGTGTATTTTCCACTACGATTACATAAACACCAGACTCCATCTTCTGGAGAAGAACCTATCTTTCCCTTCCTGTCAACGGACTCTTTAACCAAACCTACCAACCAGACAGGATAGTCTCCCACCTCCACATCCCAGCTGTGTTTCCCTGAGCTGAAGCCCTCAGATCCCAGAACCTCTGTATACTTAGAGAATCTCTCTGGATTCTCAGGAAGCTTCTGGTTTGTGTCTCCACGTCTCAAACTGGTCAGATCATCAGACAGATGGAGACTGTAGGCTGCAGTGTTTGGGTCCAGAATGACAGGACTGAAGTGGACCTTGTCCTTCATCTTCTCCCAGACTCTGAAGGACAGGTTGCCCAGGTGTTTGGCCACATCTATCAGCGCTCCTGAGACCAGCTGTGGATCTGACCGTGAGCTCTGGACTCTGGCTCTGGTCTGAGTGTGTTTATAACTGCTGAGGAAGGACACGTTGTGTTTCTGCAGGTCTTCTTCAACAGCAGAGATGCTGTCTGACAGAGAGGAGATCTGCTCCTGAATCATCTCCATCTCTCTGCTGATGGTCTTCCTCTTCTGCTCCTCTTCCTCCCTCAGAGCTGCCAGTCTGGACTCCTCTTCCTCTTTCAGGAACTGGTGGAGCTTGTTGAACTCTGCTCTGATCTGCCTCTCTGTGGACAACAGCTGCTCCTTGGAGTGTTGAATCACTTCCTGGTATGTTTCCTCCACTTGTTTGTGTTTGCCCCTCTTGTCCTGCAGAGACTCCAAGTCAGATCTCAGCTGGTCCTTCAGGTCACTGACTGCTTGTTCTAGAGGAACCACCTTGTGACTCTGGTGGAGAGGAAACTCACAGACACGACACACAGCTTTCTGCTCGTCCTCACAGAACCAACAAGGGACTTCTGGATGTTTCTCACACACGACCTCCTCTTTCTCCTTCTCTTGTTCCGTCTCAGGTGAAGCTTTATTCTGCCTCTCAGCAAAGGAGTCAGCCAGTTCCTTCAGTACAAAGTTCACATTTGGATCTTCTTTTGAGGATTTCCTTTTACAAATGGGACAGTTTTTGTTTCCAGCTTGTTTCCAGAATAGTTCCAGGCAGCGTGAACAGAAGCTGTGGTTGCAGCTCAGAGACACAGGATCTCTGAACGTCTCTGAACAAACGTTACAGTTCAGGTAACTTTCAACAAGAACTATTTTCTCAGCCATTTGTCTCGGTATATAAATGATCCTTCAATATCAAGACTCACCAGGTTACTGTCCCGTCTCTTCACTGCTTTAAATACTCCGACCGTGTGTTTTCCAGCAGAGATCTCAGTCCCTGTATTGGCGTCTCAGCTCTGTTCAACAATGACAACATCTACTTTTATTTTCAATAACCTGTGTGACAGGTTTAATTAACAGGAAGAAATGCTGCTATGTCATGTAGTCACCAGCAGGTGGAGTCATGATGTCTTTCTGAGGTAAACTTTCTCTTCTTGATTAAATACAAATTCCATATTTAAGCAGCTGTTGTTTTAAAGTTGAGCTCAAAACTAATGTCTCGTTTTTTGTTCCACTAAATAAAATGATAACTGATCATAAAATGCCACAAACAAGGAGAAGAGTGTTGTGTTGAGGACTGAACATGTCAACAGGCTCACTGACACTAAACCAGTTTCACAGCATATTTCATTTTTTCAGCAGCTGTAAGATGTTCTGATAAAATGTCTAAAAGACTGTGTTCATTTCCTCCAGGTGGACTAAATACTGATCACACTCTTCACCTGCACTTATAAGAACCAACGCTGAGGTTTTAATCTGATTTGCTTATCTCATTTTCTATATTCATCACGAGTCAAAGGGGCCAAATGTTTAGTGTGATTTATTTAGTGAGTATTTATAAAAACATGAGATCAAACGCACTAATATGACTATTGGTTTTCAACATTGTGTCTACTCTATCTAGAAACCTTTTTATCTCATTATTAAGATTTTTTTTTATCTCATTAAGCAGAATAATGACAGTGGCTACAATAGAATAGTGATGATAAAAGCATTAATGAAGTTATTGTACGTGATGCACGACTTCTACCCACAATGCTGTGCAAATTACACTAAGTAGCTGGACAATCCTCCTGTCCATGTTACCAAATCCAAAACGTGGGACAATATGATCAAATCAGACGGTGACACAAACACCACGTCACTTACTCTCTTCGTGAGAGAGAGTTCTACATAAGTTTTGACAAAGTTTGTTGAGGTTGGGCGTGTCACATTTCTTCTTTCTGAGTTTTACAAAACAATCATTGTCTCTGTCTGTCTGTAACTCGTGCGTATAATAACGTTGTGGGACATAAGTTAATGAACTCTTAAAAGTCCGTGTGAAACGTCTATATTTGGACTTTTACAAGTTTCTCATCAAGGTGGCGAATAATATATTCGCCGTTGACGACGACGAGGCATCTGTTTATTTATTTCTGCATCGTAGTAAAACTTTTCACTCTGGAGTGACACACTCTTGTATATTCACACTGACAAACTATGTTGGCATAAGCTGAGTTCTCTTTCCATGTTTTTAAAATACCTCTCAAAAACTGGAGTCCTAAAATGTCCAGGGAAGAGATGGAAACAATCATTAAACTCCAAATTACAGCAGGCTGCTTCCGGTAAAACACTTCTTTTTTTTATTTTAAACCCAGGCCGTGTACATTTTAATATTTGGTTTTCCAGACCTGAAGGGTCTCTGTCCAAAATGAGCTTTAAAAGGAAAAAGGAAGAGAAATATTGACTATAAACAATGCAGGGTCAATGTTTAATCTCTTCACCCATAAAAAGATGGAAGATAAAATACCCATAAATGAAATCCTCCATAAAAGCAGCTCCTTAAGGAACCTCTTTCCAGGGAAACGTGTGTGTGAATGTTGTACTAATAGACCGTAACATGGGAACATGTCTGCTGAATCTTCTTATTAAAGTCATATACACTTTTGTACAGAACAAATATTAGAAATAGATCATGCCCCCCCCCCCCCCTACATCTCTTCCATTAAGAGGATATTTTAATATCTAATTAAGAACAGGAGGTATAATTACAGCAAACAAAACCTGTTTAAATGTTCATATTAACGTGACTATTGATTTAAAACTGAGACGTGTGCTGTTGCTGAATACCTTTGTCTGAAATGATGGACCCATTGTTTAAAAAATGACTGTTAAATCTGCCACTGTTAATGTAAACTGCGTAAGTGTATAGCAACCGTTGCTAAGGGAGCTTATCGTAGCGAAGGGTCACTTTAACCTTTTGACCCCGTCCAAAAAAAGACAACACAGACAATCGTCCCCTTGAAATCACTGGAACTGAGTACTTTTACTTTTAGTACAAAATTGAGGTACTTTACTTGAGTATTACATTTCTCTGCTACTTTATACACATCTGCTCCACTTCCTTTCAGAGCGACATATTTTACTTTATACTTCACTGAGTGTGTTTGACTCCCGATGTTATTTTCACACGCTAAGATTTTACATTAAAAACATACAAACAATTCATAAAATATGATGCATTTTTTTCTTTTCTTTTAAAGGTGACGACAAGTTCCAACTTTCGTTGCCAGTTGAACTTTTCGTAATTATTGTGCCGCCAACGTCCTTATTTATTCTTGTTTTTAAAATAGTGTATTTTGGTTTTCCTAAAAATCTTAACTTTTTTTTTTTTAATATTCTTTTTTTTTAACTGTGGCCTTATTGTCTGTGATCTTGTATCACAGTGACCCGGAAATATAGTCGGGACATTTTTCAATTTAGTTTATATTATATATGGCCCAAAATCACAATTTTTACTTTACAATCTGTACACATACGTCATCCCTGTCCCGGGACCTCACATCGAATCAGGAAAAACTCCCCAAAAATAACTTTTCACAGGGAAAAAAGTGAAGAACCCTTCAGGAGAGCAACAGAGGAGGATCCCTCTCCCCGGATGGACAGAAGCTATAGATGTCATGTGTAGAGAATGAACAACATGACATATTTACATAAACACATTACAATGAATATGAATATTCTCAACTTTTAAAACTTTATGTTCCAACATTTCTTTAATTCCTATGTGCATTTAAAAACTCACAAGAGAAATTCACTGAAATTCACGCAACACAACACACCCATTACCATTTCACAGCGAGACTATATCGTGCACATAAAGTAGATATATTGCAGGATCAATATATTTTCGACAAGCTTCAGCCAGTATGAAAGAACAAAGTTAGACATTTAGGAAAATGGCGAGAACTTGATGGAAATAATCATGTCTGTGCACTAAATATGAAGCTGCAACCGGTAAGCTGAGCATAAATACTTTTTTACACTTTTAACTTGTGAACCTTGTGAAGTAGTAAGCGGACCTTAAGTTAAATATTGTTATTATTTATTTTGTGTCGGATCGAAGGAGGTCGTGTTGAGACTTGAACATCCGTCGGCAGGCTTTTCGGGTTTTTAAGAGGCATCGACTTTTTTGCACTCCTCGATCTGATCCGCCTCGTTGCACTCATCCACCACCTTGCCGTCGATCACGGTCTGGGTGATGACTTTGACTATCTTCCTTGTCCTTACATTGGGTATATCTGTAACACAGAATTAAACCAAAACTATATATATACTTCATCTTTCTTGTCTACTGGAAACGACACTTAAAAAGAACACAAACAGCCATCTAGCAACAATGCAAAGTATTAGTTTTCCCACCGAAACTTCAGTATGAGTATTATTTCCCTGGGGGATTGGTAACCTTCACATGTAACCTAATGTCAGTAATCCGCATGCCGGTGGGTACCAACTATGACGAACTGTACAAAAGGGATGAAAAAGGAAAAGGATCGAATGCCAAACTTTCACTGTTTGGTGCTGTTTTTTTGTTTGTTGACTGTGTGATAAGAGCAACAAATACAATTATTTTGTATTTCTCTTAACAAGCCAATGCCGGCCAACGAACAAGTAGATTTCTACAAATAACCTCCGGCAAGATTTACCACAGGAACATTTTAAACACATTTTTATACTAAGAATCCCTCAAGCAAAAACAGCCTGTGGTCCTTTTTTAAATAAAGATAATCTGAACACTTACTTTTAGGAGGTTCTTTCACCCTGAAGGACAAAAAGAAGAGGACAATATCATCCAAGAGGGAAAGCTGATACTAGACTCACTCAATATGCAAGAAAGTGTATACTGTCAATCCTAAAAAAATGTCTAAGTATTTCATAGGGTGTGTGCACAATGCATTCATATTCAGGGTAACTACATGTAGTCCCGTGTAAAAAAAAAAGCCATATTAGTTATACCCAAAGCCTTTTATGAGTAACAAAAACTCTTTTTTGGGGGGATAATGGCATTTATTTTTTATTTTTGCTCTTGCTTAAACGTATATATGTTGATGGTTTGATGGTATAATTTGGGCCCTCGCTCACATTTCCTCTCCCTCCAGCAGCCTCCTGTAGGTGGCGATCTCCATCTCCAGGTTCTGTTTGATGCGCAGCAGCTGCTCGTAGTCGGTCTTGTTGCGCCGCATGTCGGAGCGGAGCTGAGACAGCTCGTCCTCCAGGTGGGTCAGCTTGGCCTGAAGACGCTCCATCTCCGCAGAGTACTTGTGCCCCGTTTCTCCCAGGTTCCCCTCCAACATACCGACCTGTCAGCAGAACACACGTGATCAGGGCGATAACGAGTATACTCTTATCCTTCATTACAAAAAACAATGAAGGATAAGATAACATTACAAAGTGATGACGATGTTTTGTTTCTTCTCTTTGTAGATGACGCTTTATCCACACTTCAAACTTGACACTATAGCAAAGACAATGCAGTGTATATTATCAATAATTTAGATTGATTTTGATAAAGAGCACCAACAATATGGACAGTTGGGGGGGAAAGTGACATTTTGGAAAGAACGCACATTTAAAGCTGCATTTATCTTGTTGTGTGTGTGTGTGAATGTCACATTTTATACGTTTTATGGTAAATGTAATTGAGCAGAATTAAATGTAATTGAAACCAAATGAATTTAAGTGCAATATTCACTTTTTTGAGCTCTTTTTTTGTCTGCGCCAACTACTTATGAAAATGCTTATTACATTTCACGGCGTAGCCAATGCACTAATACACTCCAATTTTTATTTAATTTTTTTACATTTTGATTCCCTTTTTATTATTCAAATTCTTAAATGTAACATGCTCAATTTAATTTGATTGTATTGTATATTTGTAAAAAATGATTTGCTGCTGCTTCAAGAGAGTTCCCCCAGGGGACGAATAAAGTACAATCCAATCTTAATTAATTAAAAAATTAGCCTTGCAAATACACACGGAAGCGTTTTGGCGGCCAACACTGAATAAAAACATCTGTTAACAAGAAAAACTACACAGAGCACCTTTCAAACTCGGACTGCTTGCACAAAGCACGACGTATTATACATAATATTCCTCTATTAGGTTGACAAAGGTTGTACATTTTTACCATCCATTATTGCTTTTGTATGTTTACCTGTTGAGCTCATCCATTCACGCCCCTCCCCCTCCCCAGATACTTGAGGCTGTCAGCGCCATAATATCCCTGCATTCAATACTGTGTGCTCTCTATTTGGCGAACATCAATGAGCTATATTTGCCTCAAACATTGGCCTGCCCGGCTCTCCGCCTTGTCACACTGATTGATTGTTGGAGTGCAATGAAACTGCTCGTTTGCATTGTGCCGTTTAAGACTCTTTGTTGACAAGGAGAAAGCAGCTGTTATCTATGGATGACGTGTGTTCAGAGGAGAAGCGGTTAGGACTGGTTGGTGCTTCCTATCTGTCAGTGCAGCACTGTACCTGCTTCCTGTCTGTCAGTGCAGTACCGTACCTGCTTCCTGTCTGTCAGTGCAGCACCGTACCTGCTTCCTGTCTGTCAGTGCAGCACTGTACCTGCTTCCTGTCTGTCAGTGCAGCACCGTACCTGCTTCCTGTCTGTCAGTGCAGCACCGTACCTGCTTCCTGTCTGTCAGTGCAGCACCGTACCTGCTTCCTATCTGTCAGTGCAGCACCGTACCTGCTTCCTGTCTGTCAGTGCAGCACTGTACCTGCTTCCTGTGTGTCAGTGCAGCACCGTACCTGCTTCCTGTCTGTCAGTGCAGCACCGTACCTGCTTCCTATCTGTCAGTGCAGCACCGTACCTGCTTCCTGTCTGTCAGTGCAGCACCGTACCAGCTTCCTATCAGTCAGTGCAGCACCGTACCTGCTTCCTGTCTGTCAGTGCAGCACCGTACCTGCTTCCTATCAGTCAGTGCAGCACCGTACCTGCTTCCTGTCTGTCAGTGCAGCACCGTACCTGCTTCCTGTCTGTCAGTGCAGCACCGTACCTGCTTCCTATCTGTCAGTGCAGCACCGTACCTGCTTCCTGTCTGTCAGTGCAGCACAGTACCTGCTTCCTGTCTGTCAGTGCAGCACCGTACCTGCTTCCTGTCTGTCAGTGCAGCACCGTACCTGCTTCCTGTCAGTCAGTGCAGCACCGTACCTGCTTCCTGTCTGTCAGTGCAGCACCGTACCTGCTTCCTGTCAGTCAGTGCAGCACCGTACCTGCTTCCTGTGTGTCAGTGCAGCACCGTACCTGCTTCCTATCTGTCAGTGCAGCACCGTACCTGCTTCCTATCTGTCAGTGCAGCACCGTACCTGCTTCCTGTGTGTCAGTGCAGCACCGTACCTGCTTCCTATCTGTCAGTGCAGCACCGTACCTGCTTCCTATCTGTCAGTGCAGCACCGTACCTGCTTCCTATCTGTCAGTGCAGCACCGTACCTGCTTCCTATCTGTCAGTGCAGCACCGTACCTGCTTCCTGTCTGTCAGTGCAGCACCGTACCTGCTTCCTATCTGTCAGTGCAGCACCGTACCTGCTTCCGGAGATTGTCGAGTTCGACCTCCAGACCCTGCAGGAAACGCCGTCTCTCAATGATCTCACTTTGGGCAGAACGCAAAGCCTCGTTGTTTTCTTTGACCTCCGACTGCACTGCTTCCACCTGAAGACATCAATATAATAACGTCGAGCATGTAGTCGACAGAATTCCACGAAAGAAAAAGGCGACGTAATAAAGCCAGACGAGGTAACGGACCTTGTTGAGGTACCAGGCCTCGGAGTCCTCCTTGTTCTTGCGAGCGATGCCCTCGTACTGGACCCTGAGCTCAGCGATGATGGCGCCCAGATCCGGACCCTGAGCCGCGTCCACCTCGACGCTCACTTGCTCGTTGCCCAGGCGAGTCGTCATTAAACTCATCTCCTGTGATCGTTTAAAGAGGGGAAAAAGGCAAAGCAGTGTTTAATGCTGGAGGACTCTAAAGCCGTCTTACTCATCTACTGATGAGAAGTAGAAGAAGTAGTCAGAGCCTTTACTTTTAGTTGGAGTATGCCAAATTATATCAGTCCTTAAGTAGGATTTTTTTCAGCTAAACGTACTTGAAGGTTTAAAAGTGAAAGTAGTGCAATTAAGGGTTTATTTGATGGGGTTTGTTGTTGAATAATATGTGTGATTAAGTCCCGCACACTTTGTTTTTATTGAAACGAGTGTATTTAATTAAATGTAACTTTAGTTGACATTTCCGTAACTTGAAACTAGAAGGACTATATAACGGTTTGCTGCACACTGTAATTATGAACATTTGAATTTTGAAGAAATTATTTTAAACCAGGTTCATTTGGCACGTTCTTATTTAGTAAGAATATTTCAAAGGACTACAGTTAAGGACTGAAATGACCCAGTAAAGAAGATGTAGTGCACTGAAGAATGTCGTGTTTTACAAACTGCTTTGAAAGTATGTACAATAACTAGTAACTGTAAGTAATAAGTATTTCGTACAGTATTTCATTTTGTTTCACTCTTCTTCTTTTTTCTTTTTGAGACATTGTTTTCAACCAGATTGCGTTGCGTGCAGTGGCTTTGAACTCCTCCTCCGCCTCCTCCTTTTTGTTTTTACGTGCAAGATGAATATTAATATGAAAAACAAACAGTCTTCAGTCAAGTTTGCAGTCCACATCCTGGATCCTGGGATATTAATCTATGTAGAGATGCAGGAAGCTGGTTTTCATGCGCGCTTCAACGACCTCCTCCGCGTAAACAAGACTGCACTTTGACAACTTGTAAAGTCATTATCTTGACGAGGAGAACCCTGGGTTGATCACGTCTCGACGTGACCTTCACCTCGGCGGGGATCTCACCTCCTCGTGATTCTGCTTCAGGAAGTAGAGCTCCTCCTTCAGGCTGTCCAGTTCTGATCGCATCGCGGCGGTGGTTTGGTCGTGGTCAGACTTTGCCTTCTTCAGAGCCTGACAGTCCCTCTCCACCGACTGGCACAAGGTGGCCTCTGCCTCCCATCTGCAGGTAGGGAAGAAGGTCATCAGCATACATTGTGCAACACGCGTCCCAAGTTGGTGTTTTCATTACATATTGATTAGAAAAGGCCATTTAATCCAATATTTAAATGATTATGAACCCTTTTTGAGAGCCCCAAACTGCTCAGTTTGTATGCTGAATCCACAAAATGAAAGAAAAAGTAGTTTATACTAATTAGAGTGAAAGTGAATTCTTGGGAACTGGATTTTGGCATAACAATCTCACCCCAGAGTTCTTGCATACTTTCTTTTAAATCACATGTTATAGCCTTTATCCAATAATTCAAAAGGAAGAGATTAAACGCCCAACAGGTTGGGTTTTTTTTCTTCTTCTAAATATCTCTCAAATCATATGCTCATCTCTGGAGCTTCAATTTAAATGCTAATTTCAGTCTTTTTTTTTTTAGCCCGGAGTCTATGTTTATTGAGAATCAACCAAAGCAAATTACAGAGTTCTCCTTTTGTTTACTTAAGTAACTGTATTATTACCGCACTGTAAAAATACTTCATAGAAGTAATAATGTAAAGTATTATCAGAAAAAATTATATTTATACATAATATTTCGTTGCTACTATAATATTGTATTACGGGTTTTGACCTTTTTAGGAAAAATTTCGATCAAAACCATGACTTGATTGTATATATTGATTAATTGTCTAACATGAGCAGCATTTTAATGTTGTAGAAAGTAGTATATAATGAAAATACTTAAGTAAAGTACAAGTACCTCGAAATCGTACTTAATAACTCTCTACCATTGATAAGGCGTGAAAATGAGAGCGCCGATCTTGAATGATGCAACACGTGTGAAAAGTACCACGCAAACTCATGCAACGATCTGCATGTGAGGCACACACCATAAATAACTGCAGGTTGATGCATCTCTCCCTCACACCCGGCCACAGAACATACCATCAACACAATGTGAACCCCCCCCCCCCCCCCCCCCCCGTCTTTCCTTCAACTTCCCCCTTTTTGCCAACTCTGGCCTTCTGAAACTGACGATGTGTCTCTGACCTGCACAATCCATCACATCCTGCGCCTCACCCGGTGGCCATCTTCATCCCCCCTGGCGGCTGCCTGGGCGTACCGTGGGAAAATGGGCCTCTTGTTTCACAGCCTGACATAAAGGTCATTTATTCACATTGCTTTGGCCGTCTGGCGCTCGCATGTGAACCCCGAGTCGAAAGAAAGGAAGCAGTGTGTGAGACACTCACTTGACCATGAAGTCATTGGCCGCCAGCTTGCCGTTTTCAATCTCCAGCATGACGCGGGCGTTCTCCAGCGTCTTCTTTCTCACCTGAGCGGGCATACACACAAGGACTTGGAACGTGTGCAGATTTATAGAATGTAGAATAATAAAAAAAAAACTTCTGTGTCACATCTGTCTGGCTGCATCCCCGTCTTCAACCCCCTGAAGTTTTTCTTTATCTTTTGTCTCAATAAGCAAAAAATGTAATTTAGCTCCAGCGAAGGTGATTGTGAATATCGACCTGGAGGTCTTTAATAAGTTTCCACTTCCACTTTATCAAACGTATACATCCCACCTTTTGACCTCTTTACAATATGATTGCAAGTGTGACGATACAAAAGCGAACACATTCGAGCCGATCGACATCACCGGGGTGCAATCAGTCTCTCAATGAAGGAAAATTCTCTACGATTCACTGACCTCCTGCCCGATGGCATGTGCCTGGGCCATCTTCCCCTCGATGTCGTGCCCCCGCGGAACCTTCTCGAGCATGATCTGCTTGATCTTCACCTCCAGTTCGGCGTTGGACCTCTCCAGCGAGCGCACCTTGTCCAGGTAGTCGGCCAGCCGGTCGTTCAGGCCCTGCATGTCCTCCTTATCGTTTGCGCAGAGGCTGGCGCCCGGCATGTTGAAGCCGTTGCCCAGTGAGACGGAGCGGGACGGGGCAACGGTGACGGGGGGCTTGGAGAGGAGGCTGCGAACGTTCTCCCTGACGGACATGCTGGAGAAGGAGGGCTTGCGCACGGAGTAGCTGCGCGCGGAGAGGGCGGAGGCCATGTTGTCCGCTGCAGAAGATTAAGATGAACGTTCAATCGGGGCTTTTATGAAGCTGCACGTACTGCTTGCTCCGGAATAGGATCGGAAGCACGACTTCTTTGTCAATATCCAGGACCTTCAAGCATGCTTTTGATTGATTTGATGAAATTGAAAGTGTGTTGAATCATGAATGAACTTAGAAAGAAGGATCAACAATGAACAGAAAGTCCTTCAAAAAAGGGACAAAACATTGCGTTCTTTTGCATTTCTCTGAAATGATTGTGCATCTCTTTGTTGTCGTTTTGCAGCTCACCGCAGTGGTTGTGCATGTCCTTGTAGTTATTGTGTGTCTCTTTGTGCTAAATATATACTATATATATAAATATATGTTTCGGTTTGTGTTCGTAGGTTATCTAAAAAGTACACCAAAACAATCTATTTGATTTCATCCCTCTATCTGTGTCTTGTAACTGAGCCTTATCTGCTTCCTCCTGTGTGAAAATTAAAACATAAAGTTGTTATTTGATGAGTAAAGCCAGAGGAGAAAGACATCGCAGTACTCACATAGCTCTCGGTTCTTCAGGGAGGTCTTGTGCTGTTTTTTTTCGACCCCGATGGAGCGAGTGACTGCTGGTTTGTTACTGTACCAGATTTCACAGGTGAGTTTGTCTTCGTTGGGGCGGATCCACTGTCGGTGTGTCCCATCCCACAGCAACAAGGAGGAGGATGCAACTGGACACCCGGTAGAGGAGTGAAACAAAAATAAACTGGTCCGCAATAAACTAAACACGTTAGTGTCAAAATTAGTAAACGCAGTTAATTGTCTGCCGGATTGGAGGTTTGAAAACAGCAGCTGTGCATTTTGACACTTCAATTTAACAGTAGAACTACATCTCCTGTCATTTAAATCTTATTTCAAATAACTTTATTATCAAAAAGAAGGAAAATTAAGAGTATAATACAAATATAGTTTTTTTTTTGGGGGGGGGGGGGGGGGGGGGGGTGTTATTGGTGTACTGAGGTTTCTTTCAATGAATTTAAACCTTTACGTTGGACCAAATGTAGATGATGGAAAAAAATTACTACTACTATTATATTAGAGCTAATAATATAATGAAATTATAAGTAATCAGGGAAAAATGAGGTAGGAAAAAAAGCAGTTTTACCACGAGTCACCATCATTGGTGTCACCCATTATCTGCACGACTATTTAGCACACGAAAATGACTGAGCTATATGTTTGGCATCACACGGTGGCGTTCATCTGACCCGTGTGGTGAAACCCGGGAGGACAAACTGGTGTGGCCAGCAGGACTGGAAACCAGCACCTTGCTGTCGCCACAGTGATCCCATTTAGTGTGGACACAATGCACACATTGCTTCACCGGAGGACAGCCCGGTGGGAGGAAAGGGGAACAATGGAGGGACAGGAATGAAAAGAAAGGGAAGACCCCTGAGAAATGCGTGCAGGGGCGTAGCTGTGGCTGAACTAAGAACCTGGATTATATTCCAATGTTGGCCATTTAAAATGGGTCAACTATCTCTCTCACAGTGTGTTACCGGTTTGTAAAATTCCTCTGGTGAGCATTATTCTCTCTGTATCAGAGCACACAGTGACACTGACCTGGTTTAGTGCCTCGCATGCCTCTCAATCCACCTACCCCGGCCTTGTACACACACACACACACACATACACGCACACCCACACACACACACGCACACACACAGAAAAACACTGAAAATGATCTCCAATCTCCTGAGATTATAGCCACATGATCGAATCAAGACTTCAATATCAAATAAAAGAGGGGATGTAATTTCAGGTTGAATGACATTCTCTGTAATCTGAATAGAGGATGTATCACCCTCTCAGGCTTCTGACACGGTAAACGTGAATATGACTTTGTTCAGCTGTCAACATTGAAGTTAAATCAAGTCCAACAAAGTCTCAACAAAAGAAAAGTATTATTTCCTGTATTCGTCCGCTTTCGCATAACACCGTATATAGGTGTGTGTAACAATGCAAACAGCTCTTGCAATGCAAATATCAAATACTTACTGCAGAATATATCGTTACATATTAATACCATATCCTTTTTTCAAATATCGAATGTTATGTCTCTCACAGACACACTTGAGAGACGTATTTCCACATATTGCTGCGTGGATGCACCGCCGCCTTGTGGTAAAAGGACGTACTGCACAATATGGAGGGATCAGTTGCTGCTGCTATGACAACATATAGTCTATGTGCTACATACTGTATTATGCACAACACGTGCCCAGAAGAAGTGGACAGAGAATAAAATCCACCTGTGCACTGATGCTCGAGGTCCATTAGTAAAAAGTCTAATGTTGTCCCATAGATGATATACCAAATTACAGCGCAACAATTATATTTAAAATGCAATCCTGAATAGATTTCTGTAGCTTTTACTTTGGTCTCCACATAACTCCTGATATTTGTGTCTTCAGCTGGAAACCGTCTATCTGAAATGAAGGTTTTTGACAATTAACAATTAGTTAATAGGAATGAGAAGAAAAAAAACTGTGGCGCCGCAGAATTGGATGATTGTAATAAGTTCATCATTACAAGTGACCTGCTTTTCTAGCTAACGGTTCCATTTTGATTCAACGTGAATATGAAACCATGGTTAGTGCAGCTTGCAAGTGATTCAAATTCATCAAATCTTTATTATACTACTTCAGAAGTGTAGCGTATTCACCTGGTACTTATTACTTCTTTTTGTTGTTGTCAGTAATGAAGAGTAGAATTAGCATAACGACCACAGATTGATAATCAATCACCTTCCTCTTTATTTTGTATTGTTTTTTCATACTTATTGTTGTTTTCTGTCGGTAGCCTACCCGTCTGCTGTTTCTGGAAACCCCTGAGCTGCCTCTTTAGGAGAGTGTTTTGTGGAGTGGCACACTGGTGGTTATCATTTTTTTTTTAAAAGGGGTATTATCAGTGTATCGCATCTGCTCAGCCTTCCCGGAAGTTTATTTATGGGAGTTTGCCCATCCGGTCGATGTGTTTTGTGGACTTGGAGGAGGCTTCCGACCACGACCCCTCCGAGGCACCGAGGCCGTCGCTCCGAGCCGCCCCCGTCCTTGTGTCACCAAAGGTGAGAGCTGTGTTCATGTGCTCGACCCAAAGTCTTCCACTTTTCCAGAGCTTTCCAGAGAGTAGCTGGGCCTCAGCCCAAAAGATAGGGTGCGGAGCTCAGACATCCCAAGGGAGCTCGAAGTAGAGCCGATGCTCCTCCGGGTCGAACGGGGTCATCCGAGGTGGTTTTAGGGCACGTGGATGCCTCTCAGATGCCTCCCTTTTTGGAGGTTTTTCCGGGCATGTTCAACTGGTAAGTGGCCCCGGGGTAGACCCCGAAACCCGTTGGAGGGTTTATACAGCTTGTTTGGCCTTTGGGCTACCCAGGAAGAGCTGGAAGACATTGCTGGGGAAGGGGGCGTTTGGAATACCCTGCAAACGCCTGCTGCCCCCACAACCTGGCCCCGGATGAGCGGAAAAAAGATAATGGGTGGATGGACGGTGCATTATGATCCCGTGGTGAAATTCACAAGCTACAATAAATATTATTCTTAAATTGGGCATTCTGCACGACATTTTGAGTGCAGGACTTTTACTTGCGGTTGAGTTTTTCAACACCTTTTGTATTACTACTTCTTTCAGATAGGAGTACAACCACTGTTCACATATCTCTTGTCACCAGAGAACCCAGTCTTCCAGTTTGTTGTACAGTAGCGTCACCTCAAGATCCCGATATATATATATATATACAGCAAACGGGCATCTATACCTCAGTAATGCCCCGAGAGAGAGAGAGTGATTTAGATCCGGCTCCAGCGTCTTACAAATCAAACCGAAGTGCTGCGATATTTCAAAAGCCGTTGTCGTCTCCCCCAATATAAACACATTCTGGGAACCTGCTGTGGAGTCCATGTGTTTATTTTTGCATAGTGCGCGGCTGGCCGTCAGCCTGGGTGAAGTGAATCATGTGTTTCAGCTATTTCCTTGCTTTTCGTCAGCCCTCCTCCTGCTGGCCTGTGCTACTGTAAGAGTCATAGTTTACACACGAAAGAAAAAAGTGTCTTTGTTTATTTCTCAGACCTTCTATAGCACACTATGTACCGACCCATATAGTCCGGAGTCAAGTATTCATTTTGCTTTTGTTTTTTGCCTTTTTGTTTGGAAACATGATACTGGATCCAGTTGTGGGCAGCTTTTATTGCCATGTGTTAAATGGTAGGCCTGTGCAATATCCCCATTTAAAACGTAACACCCCTGCAGCCACAAAGTAAAGTCATCGTGGTCCAGTTTGCCTAAAGAAAGAAAGCTTCACCTATAATTGTTCAGTCATTGTCGTGTTTTTAAAACCCTCCCGGGGTTGTTTGTTGACGTGGCCTCAGAGAGTCCAGTTCTGAATAACAACTTGGGTCACCTTTTTGTGGGAAAGGAGCTCAAGTTGCTCACGAAACAAGCTGATGGATGGCGTTACATTTAGATACGATATGAGAGCTTTCAGAGATGAGCAGCTGCTGGAGGAAAACCACTAAAACAATGCATTTTGAAGGTGGATGCCACATTTATTTTGAAAAAAAAAACAGAAAACAAAAGGAAAAAAACCACTACAATTTTCTGACGCATAAGCCAAGTTTACCACTAACTTAAAAAACAAAACATTGCCCGTAATGTCTTGAGTTTGTTCTTCGAGATCCATCGTAATATTTAAAACAATGGGTCTTTGTTTCAGACAGTCGGATAAAAGCATGTACTCTCATTTCTAGCCTTCAACCGTTGACTTTGTTGGCTGCATATTGCTGGTAGATTTTATCAGCTGTATAGCTTGCATGTTGCGGCGACGATGTCAAGAGGCCAGGTTTTAAATATAACAAGTATACCCCAATTTAACAAAGTGAGACATGAGACTCAGCCCCGCACTCGACAATATGGTTGTACATTTCCTAAAGTGATTATTTCATCAGGAGATAGTGAAATACAAAGTTGTGTATCGCCTGCATTGATACAGCTGATAACTTGCGTTGCCTGTTCATTATTTCACGCCTAACAAAGTCACACAGTGCACTTAGATGTACCTCTATATTGTCAGTTTGGTGGTACAGTTATATATCTTTATTAATGATGAGATCACGAGTTGTTCCAAAAATGTATTATCCATATTCCACATGACTTCCTCATGCCATTCAGCTACATTGCATGCCATCATCAGCTCAGTCAAATAATATCCTGAAGTGAAAGGGGGGGGGGGGGGGGGGGGGGGAGGGGGACGAAACAAGAAGCATATGGCAGCGTCTGAAACAAAACTTCGAGGAGGAGGGTGCTGATGAAGATGGCTCACGTTGCAATCTTCCACAGAGGTTTTTGTTGACTGTTGTGCAGGGGGAGAGCTCATCAGCGTGAAGGAGAGACATGTGAATACGCGGAGACGAGGGGGCTCTGCAGTGTATCTGCTCATTAGGTGGGCGACGCTGTAATTCGGAGAGCGAGCAGCTCTGCAATCAGGGGCCTATTCATTAGCATGGGGGGCCCGCTTTCATCTGTAACCACTTGGAGCTGCCAATCACCCCGAGCGGACCGCACCGACATGATGACAAAACGGCGGCGGCTGGGCTTAAATGCTCGTGGGGATGCTTGTGCACGGCGGAGGAGAAGACATGAACGCTGCCTCGAGAGGGGACTTTAATGGGGAAGAAATGTACGTTTTTTTTTTTACAGTGTAGTGCTGGCAGGTGGCCCAAACTGTGTCAGCCTGATAATCATCTCTCCGCTCAGCATATAGACAGCTTTTGTTCTCTGGGGGGGGGGGGGGGGGCTTCACGAGGAGGAGCATCACTTTCCTGAACAGGTTTCCTCCTGGATTGGAATTGATTAAAAGTGATTGATTGGTGGTGTTTGGAGAGGGGAGGGAGAAAAAAAAGTTTGGTTTGTAGGTTAAGTTTAGGAAAGAATAAGAGTATTTCATCAGTCTTCTCTTATGTCTCCTTCCTCATACACTTACAGTACTCTCCCACACAAAGACACACTTACTTCATGGACCTGAAAAGGATGCAGACGCACTCGCATCCACCTGGCCTAGTCAAGGGGGGGGGGGGGGGGGGGAGCTTTAATTAAATCTTTTGAGTGGTGTAAGGGAACCTTTTGTGTGAGTGTTTTTATCCACTGTAGTCCTGTTCCTCCTCAATTAACACGAGAAACATGGCCGTCACTCGAAAACTGTATTAATGCGGATATGATGGTACACTAGATATGTGTTGGCCTGTTTCAATTCCTCAGAGAAAACGGGTTCACAAACATGAGACAAAATAAATAACCAGCAACCTGAACAATCAGGGTATTTCCCCACTAAATCCATTAAAGGTGTATGTAGGGCAGTGGTCACCAACCAATATCTCTGACCTCTGCCTTGAGGCTTTTTATTTGGCCTTATTTGTAATTTAACTTTTGGTCCAGCTTTCAAATTGATGTGACCAAAAACGCACTCAATGACTTAATTTCAGTGCAACATAAAGAGGAAATTATTTATTAACCGCACACAATATGAAGAAGAAAAAACACATTTGCAACGAGCAGGCTGGATGAACTCCCAATATTAATGTTGTATTTATCAACTGAAGTTACAACACAACACTGACAACATGCTCAGTCAGTTACTAATGTAAGTTCAGTTCAGCTCTGTGTCCAATCACAAGGCCATCAGAAGCCATGTGACTCCAGTCTGTGAGCTGTCTGTGACTGAACACTGTCTGTGAGTACCTTGCTCATCAGCACAGGCAGCCAGTCTGTAATCCGGCTCCTGGACTTTTTGATTTGGGGATTTTCTAAACTCCACTTACGCGGTTTTCGGGACAAATTTTTTTCACCAACGGAAGTTTTCTCATCTTTTCCGTTGGTGATTACCTTCACATCAACTCTACAGACATCCTCATATTTCAATAATTATAATAATAATAAATACGAACATATTTTAATCATTAACAAGCAAACTATCTGTGCAAGAAATAACTAATATTTGACAAAAAATAGCTTCTTGTGGCTGCAATTTCGTACTGAATATAACAATAACAATAAAAGCGCAACCTGTGAAAAAACTAAACAAAACAAGTTCAAATATTTGTCAATAAAGAGTTTTACACTGCATCTAAAAACAACAATATTGTGCAACCTGTGCACAACAAAATTAGTGCAGATATCTGTGAGCCATCACGTTTTATCAGCATTAGTGGATGGAAGTTGGAGGCTTGATGCGGCCACTCTCAATTCATGCTTCAATGTTGAGCTTTTGTTTTGAAGGGCAACAGCAGAAAAGCCGATCTCACTGAGGTTAGGACCTGGCGAGTATCTTGTCCGTCGCGCATGCGCAGACGTAACCTGTTAACGCCGTAACGTAAACATTTACACGAAGGTAGAGGCATTTCAACATGCATTTATTAATGACTTAGTTGTATGTCTGTACTTTGAACTAGTGTAATATGTGATGTTCTCAACAAAGGTCTTTCTGCATGTCCCACCTGGAGCACCACGGGGGACTACGTTCCCCTCATTGGGGGAGAACAGCTGAGAACACTTCGGCTGTGGAAGAACCCATTCGTGAATCAGGCGATCAGAGATTTTTTTCTGACGTTGATCTTCTGAAGTCCGTAAGAAAACATTCTAGAAGACACTTCTGAATTCATTTTTTATTTTATTTTGGAGAGCGACAGGGAACGTCTTCCGACCACTGATGGGGAGTTCAGGAATACCGTATACTGTAGTTTCAACACAACGCTCAACCAGCACACATACAACCCCTGCATGTAGTTATTGTTACACCCATTATAAGATATGATAGACATAATCGTAGCAATTAAAGATGCCCATAATCTTATACTTTTAAAAGAAGTAACCTCGGCCAACTGCATGGCCGATGAGGTCCACATGTACTTGTGTGCAGATTTATTCATTGCATTCTTATCTAATGTGTTTATGTATACAATAAATCTATACTGGGAGATACAGCATCAACTGAATGTTTCTTCTTCTTGTTAACCTTCTTAAATATCAATATCTCACCCAGCATAACAAAAAAAAAAAAATCCTGTATCAATACAGGGCTGCTGCTTGTTTCTCGGCATTGTGAAGCTGGAAGTGCAGGGGGGCGTGGCATAACCTGCATTCACTTTAGTGGCAAAAAAAAGAAAAAGAATACAAATAAAAGGGGCACATTGATCCAGTTTGGAAAATTTAGATCTAATGATATCCTTTAACTCAATCTATGCCATTCATTCCTCACATCGCAGCTCCTTAAGTGCTGTCAATCAATGTAACAACTGTAGATAATCTGTGTTAAAAGGCCTCATAAAAAGCCAACAAGCTGCCAGATTAATGGCCACGCTTTCACAGGAGGATTGATCACATTTCCTGTTAAGTACAGCGTGTAAATTGGAGATGAAGTGCAGGACATTGTGCTCAATAACAGGTTCCAACAAGTGCTTGACCTCTGACAGTCGACCTTTTAGATTTTTGCACTTAGTGTGAAAATAGTGCCGTGATATGCGTTCACGTTTCTGTCTTTTAAGAGCGTGCATTTCTCCTGACATTTTTAGCCACACACACACACACACACACACACACACACACTTGCTCTCGCTGCATGATTAAATTAAACCTGATCCTCAATTATTCAAAAAAAACTAACATCTTCATAACGGCTCTGATACATTTTTATTAAACTGTAGCAGTATTTACAATGTACAATCACTGCATTATTTCATTTCAAGACACATTTAAAAGTGCTTTTTTTTTTTTTTTTCTTCTTCAAAAGTTTTGTTCTGAATAAATAGGAGTGTTCTGACAACAATACAACAACAAACAGTAAAGCTGCAAATGTGCTCATCACCAATACAAAAAACAAAAACAAACAAATGCTGAGGTTTAACTGTAATACTACAACACTCCCTGTTTTCATATTGCAGCAATATCATTAAAATACCTTGAGTGGGAAAACAAAAGGAAAAAAACAATCCTGACCTGATGCACTGTTTTGTGTCCAGAGGGAAAAATAAAAACGTAAGTGGTCTTCTCATCTGCAATATAAAACAAAATTATAAAAACTCCCACGTTGGCATGAAGGTGAGCCATTTCTCCACAGTCTGCTGTCTTTTCAAAGACAGTCTCTCAAGCAAAGAAAAAATCCAACTGATTGACAACAGATCGCCGAGGTCCTGCATGCCACGAGGGATTTGGACTCCCCAAAACGCAGCGGATTGGTATACGTCCCCAAAGGGATGCAGAGAAAGGAGACACGGGAGGTCAGCGGCTGATGGGAAGCTGTGGCAAAGAGATGGACGGATGGGTCAAGTGGCCCGGGGCGGCGAGGACGGAGAAGGGATGAGCTGCACGAGGGAAAAGAGAGAGAGAGAGAGATCGCATGAAGTTGAGGGAGCAACGTGAGCATGTTGATGTCATTTAATTTGAGAAAATGTTGCTGACGACGGGGGAAAAAACAACAACTCCTGAATGTTGAGTGGAGCCACGGAGACTTCAGGGTATATTCAGGATGTGGATTTCTTTCAAGTCATCGCCCCGATTCACTATGTGGAATTTTTACTTTTTATGAACTGAAAAAGACCAAAATATGGCTTATAATACTTAATACTTGTGGTCCTTTCTAATCTAAATTCATACCCTTATACTAATTATTATTTCTTTATTGCAAACTAGAATCTCAGCCTATTTCACCCGGCATCTCACTGCTATATGTGAGGATGAAAAGTACTCATGATGCAGAATAATTGCCCTCTCGTTGTTGTACTACTCCATAATACATCCTTTTATTATCCTATTATTATCATGCCTGAATGTGTAAGTATAGCATTTACATTTTACAATTGATTTGATCTATTCTCAAGACAGTTGGGCACATTTGTGTGCAACAGTGCATCATATTTTCTAACCTGATGTTTTTTATGTCAAGTCTTAACATGTCAAATAACTACAACTGTCAGATAAATGAAGTAAAGTATATTTAGTACATTTCCATCTGAAATGTAGTAGAAGTCAAAAGTAGCATGAAATAGAAATACACAGAGTAAATGTGCTACGTTGCTGATTATAGTGTTGGGGAATAGATTATTAAACATAGAGCATTTAAAGTAGAGAATGTTCTTATTTAAAAACATATATATATATATATAAATGTGACAGAATTAAAGAGCCTGAAACTCACTGTCCAGGTATCCGTGCAGGGCCAGCAGGTGTGATCGGTCCGGGCTGCCGAACGGTGAATAGTGGATATCGTCGGGCAGCGACGGAGGCATCCTGGACATCGGGGCGCTCTGAGAGAAGCCGCTCAGAGGCGGGTGCTTTTTGTGTCGAGCTCGGCAGTTCTGAAACCAAACCTGGGGAAGTAATTCAGACCGTGAACAAGTAGCAATCAGGGAGGGATGTACTCAACAACAACAACAACAACAACAACAACACTGGAAATGAGGGTTTTGAGTGTTGTTCCTCTCACCAGACCTCAATAATCCTTCAGATTAATGCTGTTAGAACGTAACCTACAATGAAACCGGTCTGACTCAAAGCTTTTCATCGGTCAGGGTTTTATGCATTTAACGTGGTCTAAATCAGTAGTTTACACACACATCTGAGGAGTCACAAGTTGAGTACATTGGGAGAAAAATGGAAAAGAAAATTCAAACTTTCTCAAATTGTGCTCTTTTTCTTTTAAATGCGTTGCCTCGTCTGGTCTCATAAGACCCTTAAAACCGGTCAATTTCAGAAGGAAAACCTGGTCACAGGTAGACAATGCTTCATTTTAAAAGGAGCTATAGAAGCAAGAACATTTCTGAACTCTGGGGGGAAATTCTCTGGATTTAGGTGATTATTTGTCTAACAGAATCAATCACATTCTTTTTCAAAGATTGCGAACATCTGTTTATTAAAAAAAATGCTTGAGAAAACCCACGTGCGTATCAGATTCAGCATATTGCAGAGCTAATTTGCAGCATTGTGTATACAAGTGGTGCAGAGTGTCGACAGTATTTCGTGACCCCTCATCACGGATCTCCAAACTGTGATTAACAGCTCAACCGGAGGAGCGTTCTCCCTTTTCGTGGACTTTCATTTGGACCATTTTTCAGAGGCCAGAAGTGGTAAAACAATCCTGTGTTTTGCAAGAAAATACCCCCCCCCCCCCCCCCCCCCCCCCCCCCCCCCTTCACACTAAATACCTCACAACCCCCAGGTTTTAACTGCTTAATGCATCTTATATTTGATTATTTCCTACCTGTATGACCCGTCTGCTCAGCCCCGTCATCTCTGCCAGTTTCTGTAGAGTCTGAGCGTCGGGGTTGTTGTCCTGAGCGAACTGAGACTGCATCACCTGCGAGAGGACACACAGTCATGAATCCACACACAAACACACACACACACACACACACACACACACACACACACAGGTAACACTACACTGACTGCAAACACACACACACACACACACACACACACACCTGCAGTTGCTCAGCAGTGAACGATGTCCTCGCCCTCTTGGCTGGTTTTGGTTGGCAGTCCTGATCAGAGGGCAGCGCTCCCTCCAGAGTGAGTCCTGTCCCTTTAAGAGAGCACAATCTCAACAGGTCTGTTCCTTCACCCCATAATTACATTTCCATCAGCACATTGTGCAGTTACACCAAAACAACATTGGTCTAAACAGCCCATGTAACACAATTAAGATGTTTTCTTGCCAACAACCGCACAGTCCAAAGTATTTATGTCACAAGCAGCGAGCACTATAGTCCACTAGCGGTGTGAACAATAAGGTTATTATCAATATTAGGATTTATATCACACCAACTTTGCTTTTTAGCTGAAATATCACTTTCTTCTTATTGTATTTGATCTGTGATTTTGTTAGAACTCCTCAAAACGTTCAGTTAACTTTACAAGATGTAGGTTCATCATTTTATCTTGTGTTGGGTAAACAGATATTTATCTTTAATTAGAGAAGTTAACAAAGATCAAATAGTATTTTGTGTAAACTTGTATTTTTTATATTTCTCTTAATAAGAGGTATACGTGACTGCAACAAAGAGCTACATTGAGCTCATGTTGTCATCCAGAGAGGAAAAAAAAAAGCGACTTGACAGGAAAGCTTTAAGGGAAACTTGGAAACTTTCTATAGATCGAAAGCATATATTTGTGTTCCATTTGTTGACCCCTTACATATATTGTTGCTGGTAATCCAAACAGGATCATTAGAGATCCGTGTTTTGATGACGTCTGTTACCGTTTTCCGCCGCTCGGCGAAGGTTGTCCAGCATGATGTCGTAGTGGCTGCGGCAGAGCACCCGGCCCTCCACCTGGCCGAACTCCTCCCCGGTGGACAGCTGCCTCTTGCAGGAGAAACAGGCGAAGCAGGCCAGGTGGTACACGCTGCCCCGAGCCCGCCGCACCCAGTCGCTGGCGTACACCTGCCGGCCACACTGGGCGCACTTAGTGCCGAACCTACTGTGGGGAAGGAGAAGGAAAACGGGCAGGTGAAGGTCGGCTGGAGGTCACAGACCTCAAAGTACAGATGTCCTGAACCTTCACAGAATATTTGATTGTTGAGCATCCGCCAACCAAACCCTGTTCAATATTTGTTTATTCTTCCCCTTCATATTACAGCTATACACAGCACACACTTCTTTGATGGCTTCTTATTATAATTTGCTGTATTTTGTATAATATCTATATGCAGAGGAGTGTTATTGTTGATCTGCTGTGGCAGGAAACTGTGGACGAGAGTCAGATCACCCCTCTCTTTATTTTCTAAATACACTAAATACTGAAGTGGTGTCGAGGGGGCTTTTTACAGTCTCATTGTCCTTTAACCCGCCCCTGCTAAGGGAGCGTCTGTAGTTCCAGGTTTCTATGTCAGTTCATTTATGATAGATTAATGACAACTTTATCAAGTAAATCGCACCATGTGAGCACACTATTACTAACATGTTGCAACACATTTACAACTTGTCAAATACTGAAGTTTGATGAGTGGCCTGGCCACAAAATTCACAAATAATGCAGTTAATATTGTACATCAGTGGTGCACTTTTTCTAACCAATTTCCATTCAATCAAATTACCAAAAACTAAATGAGGGAGGGGGGGGGGGGTTTACTGCATTATTCCACTTTGCATTCATCTGATAATTATTTTTTCACAAACTTGTTTGTGTTAGTGGTTTGCTGCAATATATTAAAAAAGATCTTGGAGACCAAAAGCACATCATGGCCCTTATGCAGAACATATTTTTCAATGAGAAGCCAAATCCTGTTGTACTTGTGTCCAACAAATTACATTACATATATATATATATATATATGTAATGTAATTTGTATATATATTATATTGGGGAGCAAAGATCAAGTTGATGGAGAACACACATAAAAATAACCATAATTTTGTCCAATAATTTATCACCTGGATAAAGTCATATTTATGTCACCTGTCACTGGAAATTCATTATTTCTTTCCATTTAGGTGTAAAAGTCAAATGTTTATTTTATAGATTAGCTCTTAAAAGCTCTTGAGATATACAGTTTGAAATATTTTGTAAAAACATTCAGTTCTATCAGGATTGAGAAGCATTTAAAAATCATCCTGCATATGGATTCCAGAAATAGTTAAATTATGCTATTTTTTTATGCAAATTTGATTTGTCTGCATGGCTTTTTTTTCATTAAAAACCCAGGAATTATGCTACGACTGTTTTTATCAAAAATAATGTGTCCATTAGGGGTCGTTTACATGAATTTAGGGATTCAATAGGATATTTTCTTTGTGTTTTAAGTCGCAGTTAAACCTCGTATCGGAACAAGAGGATTTAAAACGCTCTCGTGTTATTTTTTACGTGTCTATTGTTTCGCCAGCGGGTCCATTCGTTAATTTTCTTTTGTTTTTTAAAGACTCAACAAAATGTTATTAAAGACATCTGCACTCAAATTAATTTGCCTCGAAACAACGGGGATGAACCATGCGCAGTGCACTGGCAACGTGCACTTTATTTATCAGGATAAACTAAATCGGCATGTGGAAACAAACCGAGAGAAGAAGAAAATAAATCAAATTAACGTGGGAAATAAACATTTCGTTTTCAAAGTAAACGTTTGAATAACCTCAGTTCAAATGTTGCAATCAGGGACATTTTTTAATTGACCTCAATTAGTCATATTTAGAAATCGTTAGAGATATATACATATTTTAAATATCATTTTTTCAATGCATTGACTCCATAACTTAATTAAACTGTAGCTGACATTACACTAAATCGTGTCACATATTTAAGCTTCACAGAAACAAAACAGATTTCTCTACCTGATATAATCCACTTTGCAGAATATTTCTTTGTTTTTGACGTAGCAGCTGTTGTGCTGCCGCAGAGATGCTCTGCACACGGAACACTCCAAACACCCCAAGTGCCAGTTCAGGTTGTTGACCTGTGGAGATTAAACATAAAATACAGCACGCTTATGGACTAATGCGCGTCCGTGTGTGTGTGTGTGTGTGTGTGTGTGTGTGTGTGGCCGATAATAGTGCATTGAGGCTCTCTACCTTAATTCTAATTTAACTCGTCGTATGTTTGTTTTCTTCTAAAAGCAGAAGGAACTCGACATAATGCATTTTAATGCCAGAGCAAAAAAATCATCACCACATTTCTGCTTTTCGCAGCCATGTTTGCGCCTATTTAGTTGAGATTAGTCGGAGGTGTAAATACAGCGATATGGAATAACACGTAAAGCTAAACACCGAGAGTTTCGTGAATACATTGTATTATTTCCGAGAGTGTAAATATGTGTCGCTGTCCCTCATATTATGTCTCACCTTCAGCAGGTATCGGTCATGGATCTCCATGCCGCAGCTCGCGCACTGGTTCTTGGCCGCCGGAGAGCAGAGGCAGGCGGCCTCCGACGGACTGGACTCACCGGACTCCTTCTTCACCTCCGACTTAGACTGCGTCACAAAACACGGGTTTAAACCAAAAGACAGGAACGCTTTCATCGTCTCTTGATGATTTTTATTTATAAGAGTCGCTGCAACAAATAGTCCGTGAAATATTTCAGACCTGAAGATCCAGTCCAAAAACGCAAATAAGGCTATGTAATAATAATTTTTTAAATGTCATTATAGACTACAGGCTTTATTTTTATCCAGCGACTTTAATTGACATGTGTATAATCTACATGTATCGTTAACTTACTTGTACATATCCACGCGCATGTGCTATGATGAGACATTTGTTTAGGTTTCACTTACATTTTTACGACGCAAAGGTTCATCTCAGTCTAAAAAAAACGTTGCATTCTTTACTCTAATCCTTCAATTAGAAGCAGATAAATTGAGTTTTTGGCGAGTGTGCTGTCCGCCACATCCCTGTTCTCATGCGCGCACACGCAGCCTTAAGTTACAGTCGAGCCGGGTTTAATAAACCCTGAACCTCTGCCAAACCCAGAGTCCTGCGGCGGCTACCCGGCGCGTCAAAAGGCGGAATCGAAGAAGCTTACGCCGATCGAAAGACAAAGAAATCGAAAAAGGTTGCGAAGCGAACTCGTCCAGATGTTTGTGACTCACCATTTTCAGGTCTTGAACGCTGCCTATTTGGAGAGAAGATGGAGCTTGCTCTGCGCATTACGCATCTCTGCCCCAACCCACACGATATCCGGTCCAAAACAAGGAATAACAGTTTCTCCTGCATTTAAACCCTGGTAACAAAAGAAATTGTGATGCAATTAGAAGAAGGAAGAAGAAGAAGAAAAAAACAACAACTATATATATATATATATATATATATATATATATATATATATATATATATATATATATATATATATATATATATATATATATATATATATATATGATCGATCATTCCTCTTGTGCGCAATAGGAGGTTGTATTCCCATGCAATCAAGTGAAAAGAAAAGGATGGCACTAAATCTGCAATTAGCGGTGGATTGAAATGCTTCGCTTGATAAGTGGCAACTCGAGTGTCAATTTCATCTGGCAATCAAGAAAAAGGCAACCAAGCCACCAAGCTAAGGGAGAGAGGGGGGGGGGGGGGGGGGGGGGGGGGGTCGCATCCTAATTTCAATAGCTGTATAATCGAAAATCGAAAAAATCTCCAAAGTGAAGTGGCTCAATTGGAGATCGGTCTATTCATAACAGACAATGTGCAGAAACTGCAGCTGATCTCGAGGCATAAAGGAGCTTGATTGTCTCGTCGTCGTGATGGACCCGTTTAAGTACTTCAGGCTCCCCTGGGTGATTACAGCTGCATTCATAAACTGCCAAAAAAAAAAAAAAAGAATCTGCGTTTAGGTGGCAATCCGGAGTCCGTGTCGAAATTAACCGGAATGCAAGATTATGTTAATTACCAGTTCGGGTGTAAATATTGGAGGCAGTGAAATGAGTAGAGACTGCCTATATGGTAATAGAAAAACATATACTTTCATACATGGAAAACCTCCCAAAAACAGCGAAAACATCGTCCGATAAAAGTTTCCCCAGAACTTCAGAGACAAAATATCCGAATAAATCCGTGAGACATCTTTTTTTCTTCTTCTTTTTAAACAAACTCTCTTTCTCTCTATTCAACACACACACACACACACACACACACACAGACACACACAAAACCCAGTGCCACCAGTGTGAGCCTCAGACTCCGCTGTGGTTTCGCTCCCTCCGCCTCGAACTCAAAGTTTACTCCCAGTTCGGTCAGACAGGATGTGATGCTGCCCATTGGACCAGCGGACCCGCGGATGGATACCCTCCTTTCTGTGGGCTCACGAGCAAGGGCATGGATTCATGAAGAAGAAGAAGAAGAAGAAAGAAAAAAATGATAATGCCGAAAATCTGCCTGCAAACACCCACTAATTATCTTACATTTCTTTATTTTTTCTGGAAAATGATGCACGGTTGCATATTGGAGGCCAATGTAGTTCATGTTTTAGATGTTAACCATTTAAATCACTTCTCTGCATCACTGATTGCAGAGTGATGGAGGCTAAGAGGTGTTAAAGATGATAATGGTGCAAGCTACCTATTCAGCATATTTCAACTTTAAAAAGAAGAAAATAATGTATTCTTTTTTTTAAGTATATACACGTTTTACAGTTTTATCCACTTGTCCTTTTTTTCTGATCAGTTTAGATGCTTTTGAATTCAGGTCAAGCAGGGAACCTTAAGGATGCATTTAAAATATATATATATATATATATATATATATATAAGTCTGTCTGAAAACAACAATCACATGCATATTACAAGTGTTATTGGTGACTGGAGTTAGAGAAATTAATTGTTTTTAGCATGAACTCATGAAACTCCCCCGTTTTCTGTCACTACACTGCCAATGACACTTTAAGAACATAAATCTTAATCATAAAAAGTCAACGTCGAAGGATGCATTTTGGATGCAATAACAACTTTATTTGAACACCCCTTTAATAACTCGTTCATGCATTCATCGCACATACACTAAGTTACTGTTGTCTGCTTAATGGATTTAAGTTTAAGTCTTTTTTTCATGTTTTATTGGTCATTATATGATGATTTAAGGGGTGCTTTAGTGAAACAAACGTATATTTTTTTTATTTGTAGAGCCTGGGATGAAAGATATATTCAATATCGTATTAAGTTATGTTCTTATCTGACACATGTTTTGCCAGTGAAATTGTATTTTTGTCATCCCTGCCATATCCTGTAAACCAATTACTATACAAAGTACAAGTTGAGAGTTTATTCTGTGCGTTAAAGTGGAGTGAAGAGAACAAGGCCACCTGTCTTCATTGACATTTTAGAGATTTCTCAGACAGGTGAAGACTCTTTTCCTTTTGTGTTGAAGGTCTTACACTTTAAATTCATTTCACGATAATCAATACGCTCCCACCTACAGAGAGAATGAATAGACTTGAAGTAAAGGTTTCCATGAAATCAATGACACTTTAATTCTTATTGATCACTTAAAAAGCATCTCTAACACAAGTGCGTTGCCTCTTTGTACAGTCAGTGTGACACACTTCAGCAGCTCCGTCCATTGACTGTAATTACCAGGTGGAGCAACGGGAAGTGAGCTATCAAGGTGAAGGAGGTCTCAAAGGAGGGAAGAGTGTTATTTCACCTCCATTACGGTCGCTCCGTTGTGATGATGTGCAGGTTTTTGACCAGTTTAATTTGTTTTTTTGTAGACCTTTGGGATTTTTGAGGTTTTACGATTCAGGGTAAGATATACATAAGAAGCTGTTTTGGATCATTTCCACCCTAAAAAGTACATCTTCACCTTTACGAAGCATTTGACCTCAAATTCATTGTTGTGAAAGCCCCTAAAGCTCCATTTAAATTGGCGTTCACTCCTTTAAAAAAATGAGTTTAAGGTGAACTAAAGAAAAGTTGTAATATCCAGGGAGGAATAATAATAGAGCTCCTAATACAATCGGAACATTTTAATCCAATAATAATCTAATGACGGGAAGAAGTATTCCATGCTTTTGATTAAGTGAAAGTAGAAATACCACAGTGTAAAACTATTCTGTAATTACAAGTCCTGCATTCTTAATCGTAGATCAGTATCAGAGTTCCACAAGTAAAAGTACTCATTATGCAGAATGACCCATTTCAGAATATTGGATTATAATGAGTTTTTCTATATTCCTCACTTTAATGTTGCAGTTGGCAAAGGTGAGGTTCATTTGAATTATTATACAATGTCCTACTTCATCATTTTTAATAATATGAATCTGCAAATAAATTAAATGTAGTGGAGTAAATAAATAAATGCATATTGCGCAACAGACAACAGAGAATTTCCTCCCTGGCGACCTGGCAACGTGAAATGCACAAAAACCTCCTGCCTATATGTGAGGACCTGTTGCATCCCGTATGGCTCTGTGGATGTGTGGATGAACATGTGTGTGTGTGTGTGTGTGTATGTGTTTTGTCCTGCAGGCCTTGACCTTCTTCTACACACAGCTGTCTGCGATCCACCCAAACAATAAGCGACCAGCACGCTCGCCACATTAAAAACAAACTCCCCCGCATGCTAAAGCTATTAGACCCCTCCAATGGGCCCCAGTGGACATCTCGATGGCCGCTATGTCAACAATGTTTCCGACGTGTGTCGTCCGCTCGCTGTGGAGGTGTTCAAGATGAAGTTCAAATGAGGGCGACGTCTTCATTGCTGAACGCTGGGAAACAAGCAGCCTTAAGGTGTGGCCCTCTCGCCACAACTGAATAACAATGCTTTTATAACGCGGTCTTCACTTAGACGTGAAGCCTAAAAATATTCAAGGTCTTGGCGGTTAAACAGTAGTGTAATGAAAAGCTGGTTGATTTGGAATATCCCGTGAAGTTGAGCAGCCGAAAGACGTCATCTGACAGCTATACTGAGTCTGATATTTCAAGGTTGTTTTTTTTTAAAGCGTTGCATTGCCAGAAGCAACCATTTTCTCCTCCTCTCACAGGGGTTCGACTCCCTTTTCTGAAGCGCGGTATAACCTTATTAAAAAAAGACTAGGACTATTTCATTCAAATGTCTTCTCAGATTTTGACCCCTTTCTCTTAAAGTCAAACAATACTTAACTTGTCATCTTGAAAACCGCATTATTGTCATGATGCAGATAAGCTGCATTTTAAAGGAGCAGTGTGCACTATACACTGCATCTTTAATAAATAATGAATACTCACTGCTTCCCCCTCAAACTTAAATGTGCTTATGCTTATTGAGATATGTAAGATTTGGAACTATCCTCGCTATCGTAATATGATTCTTGACTTTTCTCGAGATCAGTTATATTGGTCGGAGAGATTGAGAAGTCTATTTTATGCTCTTGCCACGTGTTACATAAAGTAAAATGTGATTCATTGCGGTGGATCAAACATAACTTTGTGTTTCGTCATGTGTTTCTTCCACAGTGACATACAAAATTAAAGGTGAACATGAATTTGAGAAAAGGGAAATAACAAAAGAAAAACATCAAAGTTGTGAACATTGAGTTTTGAAAGGATCCACATATACATGCACAGTATGTATAAGTACGTGCACAATCTATAACACGTCAATGCACACACACACACACATATTCATATCCACTGTTATGCACACAGTCTTTCTCTTCCTCAGGTCGAGTGCATGCAGTTCATGGTTTCCCTCCATCTCTCAGCTCTCTGTAATTCTTTTGGGGCGAGGTGCGGACAAAATGCAACGTGCGTGATTCATCCCTCTTTCTTTCAATGGCTGCACGTTTTACGGAGAGAACCCGGCACCGAGTCACGCCAACTGGGAATGACGGATGCTCTGCTCTCGGGCATGTTGGCTGGAAGAAAACGTGTTGGAGAATGGCGGAGCGAGCCCCGACAACGCAACGCCAAAACGTCTTATCTTGTTTCTGTCCATGTGAATATTGTTAGATGTTTGAGATTATTAGAGTTGGATCAAAGGCTTGTGTGAGAAAGCTGTGGTTTTGGCCTACCGCCCATGTAAACCTGTATTCCCAACCGATTCGCTACATCAGTGGTACCCCAAAGTGATGGATAATAGTTTAAATTGCTAAAAGTCAGCTCAAAGTAATAGATAAACAATCCAAATCATTGTAATAGTTAAACAAATACCCATTGATACACTCTGAATTAGTTCAAATGTATTAGAAGTAGTTCAAAGTAAGGAAAAACACACTGTTTAAACAGTTAAAGAATAACTCCTCCAAAAAGCATGAAGTGATGGATAAATGTTGAAACCAAAGCGGTCGTATAGTAGCCTGCAAACACGACCGAGGCCACAAACGCAGACAATTCAATTGTATGAGAACAATGTTGTGACAATAACCACTTTTGTTTATTAGTGTTAAAAAAAAACATCCCGTTTATAATCCCATGTACTTTTGTACAGATGATGGGGGGTATATGAGCTGGTCTGACAGGGCTTCTCGGGGGGTCGTGAATTCACTGCTGAAAGGTGCTTAGATGTTTCCACCGATTTGATTTTTTTTTTTTGCGTGCATGAAAATGGACGATTTTTCAGAGTGAGTCACCGGCGAGGACGCGCCGAAGCACGTGAATAATGGGAGAAAACCCCGAGAGCGCCATGTGAATGTTTTCCTCTGGGAGCTCGTTGCAGAATCAGTTTGACGTTCGCGGCGTCCAACATTCAACAGGCTGCATCTACTCTTGAGATCAAACCCATCTAGATTACAGTCCTGCAGCCAAGCTTTCAACAAACAAAGGAAATGGCACATTACACCATCCCCTTTCTCTGAAAAGTTGTATTGGAGAGAAAAAGAAGGAAAAAAAACCCTCTCCAGTTATTTAACAAATACAAGTTTATTTGGAGTACAGACAAGGAAAAATGAAGGGCTCTTTTTTTTTCTCTCTTCAGGGCTTGCACTCCATATGACAGCAATTTGGGGGTATTGTGTATTTTGGCCCGAGCGTGTGGTCTATGATAGATGACAGGAGAGAAAATCACGAGCCGCTGGCTTGAGCACAGACACGCAAATTGCTTTCAGCTGATTGCCGTATTCTGCTTGATATTTTATCAAGTGGATTACAGTATGCCTCGATATTAACAGCCAGGAAGCAGCTGATCAATTCCATTAACAGAGGGAAGAAAGAGGCTGATGTTTTCCCCTCTGCTGGGTGAAAAGAACAAACCCCCTCAAGTGGCCCGGCGAGCATTGGGAAATTAAGTGTATCCTCCATTGCGTATTGTTTCACCGCACCGGAAAAAAAAGAGACAACATCCAGAAATACAGATGTCTTACAGATTATCCCAAAACCACACTGGTATTGCTTTGTGATGAAACTGAATTTGCAAATGTAGCCCCGGTGTGAAAGTAGGAGGTTAAAACACATTAAATGACCTGCATATCGCTTTTCTAGCCTTCCAACCACTTTGACACTACATGACATCATTAACCCATTCATACACTGATGGGAGGAGCCACCAGTCCATCAGGACTAACTAACATTCATTTTTGGGGTAATTTTGGGTGTTAAGTGTCCTCGAGGACCCGTCGACGTGGGGATCGAACCGCCAATCCTCTTGATTGAAGGACGACCCCATTAGTAAACAGATGTTGTATCCATATGGAATCATAGTCGACGGGACAAGATTTTATCATTCTGGTTCCTGTTTGTGGTCTGAGCTTTTCTTTGGTTGAATGCAGGTAAACAGTTCACCTCAAGCCTGCGGAGAAAAAAAAGGAAGTGTTGGAAATATACTCCTGTTTGCCTTTAAACTGGGATTAATTTAGTTTAATAGAGAAAGAACGGTTAACCGAGAGGTTCAGAAGACGTCGTCGTCAACAAAGTTGTAAATGTGTGTAAATAGTCAAATTAGTTCAACTTAGTTCAGTTCTAAACCACATTGAAAGCATTGGGGTAAAGTAAATAAAACAAACAAACACATATTGTGCCTTTAGTTTCAGCTAGGCCTTGTTTTGTCTGCGTGCACGCGCGCATGTGTGTGTGTGTCTGTGTGAGAGAGAGAGCGAGAGACATAGAGTGTTTGATCTGATTTTGCTGAGAGGAAAAAGAGGTGAAATGGAGAAAAAGAAAAATATTTTGCCAAAGAAACCTGAGAGGGTTTAAGTTGCTTGTGTTAATTTGTAACTCCTTTCAGTTTTGGAAATATTGGTTTCAGGCAATTGAGTGATTTGCTAATTTCAACAGAGGAAATCTGTATTATTTCAAATGTTACTATTTGTTATTTTAAAGGAGTTTGATACTTGCAATTTGTGTTTTTTTCTTTCTTTCTTCTTCTTTCAACTTGAAAGGGTGAAATAGTCACTAACTGTTCGTCACATTCAAAATACTGGTCTGGGGTCAGTGCTTAAAAGAGTAACGCAAAGTGAACTTGAATGGATAAAGTGCTCAGTTTGACAGTCTTTCTAAATTAAAGCCAACTTTCCACATTACAACTTTAAAAAGTCCTCAGATTGACTGTTCACATTACGCAACGTGCTGTCTGGTAATTGCGAGTCTCTTAAGTTTGTTCACGCTATACGGGGGGGGGGGGGGGAATCACGTGCATCAGGATCTTTCACAGGAGGGAACCCCGTGGGTCTCCAAACCCAATGTATTGATGTTTCAGTAACCTAAAGGTGCAGCAACCACCTGACGGACTCCCCCAACAGGTCCAGAAGCATCATCGGCCCACGACAAGCCAACGTGGATTTGCTTGTGATTTGGGGCTTTTTGTTGTCTAGTGGAAAACTGGGATTAGAAATCTGAGGCCCATCAACCCATCGTTCCAGTCTGGAGTCAGAAACATTATAGAGTGACATACATATAGTTTGTAAACCTACAGTAACACATGTTTTGGCCCCTTGAGGGGCACTTAAAACAAGTTGTGAACACAACACGTGGCATGTCATCACCTTTAAACAAATATTTAGCAAACATTTGTTCTAGTCTACATCTATTTATTTATTTATTCTGCCTGTGTGTATAAATTATTGTATATATTATTCAGTTACCGTAGACTGTTTACTGTTTTATTTACCGTTTACTGCCTATTGTTATATTTGATCTTACTATGTTTTGCCCCTTTCACTGCTGTAATCCTGTAAATGACTAATAAAGGATTATTTGATCTTATCTTATCTTATCTTGCTTTTTTGAAGCTATCACAGAGTAACATTATCATTCATTTGGCGTTGTGTTCATGGCCACCTGATGTATGCGATCATTTAGTTCAGGTTTTAGTCTCTACCGACTTCTAAGGGAAATATCTGCCTCTTTATCTGCTAGTCTCTGACTGTTTCTATTTAATTTATTTAGTTTCTACTTTCGCAAGCTTTAAAAAATGGGGGAAATCCACCGATTTGACGCAATAATTGACTTGTCATGAGGAGTACTGCTCAGCCTGTGTTGTATATTGTCTTCTATCTGGAGGAGCTTTTCTAAATTCTGAGAAAAATAACCATCGCGATACAATCAGGGTTAACTCAGTTTCGGCTTCAAATGTATAACAGAAAGCTTGTGCTCGGGTTGAGGAGTTTAGAGCTCAAAGTCAGGATATCTCCCCGCTTCTGCTGCCTTGATTTTGATCTTTCTTTTGTCAATCTGTTTCTCACTGAATCGTTGATTCCCCCCCCCCCCCCCCCCCCCTTGCAAGTAAAAAGGTCCGACTATCCATTAGCAAAGAGCTGAACCTCCTCCAGCGTCAGGGTCTCTGATCTGTTGCTCCGCCTTACCTCTAACCTCCTTTCATACAGCATAAGTGAATTTGACCCCTCAACCTCCCAGAAGAGAAATTTGCTGTGAGCAGCACTTTATTTGTTTGTTTGATACGACAAGGACATGAATCTGTGGAAGGGAATTTGAGAGAGAACTTGTTGTTTTTCCTCGGTGGCAATAAGTCGGGAACGTACGAAGAGACGACAGAAGACAGATACAAAGAAAAGTTAAATCGGGGGTTCCTTTTCGGCACAATAATAAATACGATAATACACACACAGTTGCGATAGCTCCGTGTGATTTTAAATGTAGCCCTGCTCGGGCCTCTGATGGCGATCATGTCAAAGATCAGCTACTTACCCAATCCGGTAACCAGCACCAGAATGGAAAATTACCTCCTTCCGACCACTTGCGCTCACCTGCAGTGACCCGGAGCAATCAGAGGTGAACTGAGGGAATCCTAATCACGAGAGAAGCCTTTAGGTCAGTACATTGCACACACCGCACACGTGGCAACCACCCAACCTCCTCCCTCCCCCATCCCCCATCCCCCCCCCCCCCCCCCCCCCCCCCCCCCCCCCCCCCCCCCCCCCCCCCCCCCCCGACTTCGAGTTCAAGTGTTTAAACTGTCACATCAAATAGGTTCAAACGTGGAGATCACTTGTGCAGGACGCATCGAATGTTTGGTTCGATGCCGACTGCAATATCCTGCAGCTCCGTTGATGCTTGCGGCTCCGGGGGTGTGGAGCGGCGGAGGGAGGGGGGACGTATGGAAGGTGGGGCAGGAAGCAGAGGAGTGTTTTAGTAGAGCCAGGGCTCCCTCACTATTTATTGTGCTAAGAGTAACCCCGGTCATTCAGCAGGAGCACGGGTTATAAAAGCACATGGTTTCATAATTAACGCATCCATTTTTTAAAAAGACTTATACCTTCTGGTCAAGTGACACCTGGATGGATGCTCGGCTACGAGTGTTTGCGTTTCGTGGACCCCTTAACTTTTGAGGGCCGCTGAAACCGTGAGCACTTCAGATGCGGTGAGTCCGCAGACTGAATTACAGAGAGGGGGGTGGAGGGGTGGGGGAGGTGGGGGAGACTCTGTGGTGAACCGTGCCGGCTCTCAGACCGCTGATGAATGAGTCCAAGTCTCGCTCCGACCCACAGATCTCAGATCATTTTTTTTAAAAGGGCTTGAGTATACTTTGAACACGTGATTCCCATGCACACAGTACAAAGGGAGGACCCGGTTGGTTGATCATCTACAAGCATATGAAGTGCCATCTTTAATGAGGTATTTTAAGATGCTGATGTGTTTCTACCTCACGCCCGCTGTCAGGTATCACGACGATAACAGTTTATGTTCAACAACAAAACAAAAAAAAAAGGAGTTAAATGTGCAAGCTCCATACAGCTGAGGGGAGTCGGACGATAACTCTCAGTGGGTTGTTGCCACCTTTCCCATCACACACAGTCATGTAATGCATCCGTACAATAGTGACCAGTGGAGCCCGACAGTTGATTAAATGTAGACTTTCCACCACTGACACATGGACCACCAGCTGACTCCAGAGGAGGTCTGTCCTCTTTTTTTACAGTCAGCTGCTGCTGCTTCAAACAGTTGTAACACATGATACCTGGTCGGTCTGCTTAAGGACCTACCGCCGTGTGTCGGAAACCCCATCTGAGATAACACACGATGCCCTCGCCTGTACGCCTATCGCCTCTCCCCGTCAGTCGGGTCGGGCCTTGCTCCACAACCGGACAGGAAGTCTGCTAATCTGTCACCCGATCCAGGGTGGGTGGGGGGGGGGGGGGACAAGCCTTCAGTGCTTTCACCAATCGTATTCATCACCAGAGCCGGGCCGAGGCTCATTTAGAGCAGGAGCATAGCTTAACTAAACATCTTCTCCATAAAATAAATGCTTCCAGGTTACTCCCAGTCCAGGTTCCACTCAGAGGGAGCATCTGATCTCAATTACCACGGAGTGCTATAGGAAGCATGCGAGCCTCAGCCAACAGCGCCATGGCAACCAGCAGCACGTTCTGCGAAGGCCCTGCACAGATACGAGTCCCTTTCAGGCACTTGTAAAGGCGGAGAGATGATGATTTGATAATTAGTTCCTGATGCTGCTCATTCTTTTTTTTCTTCTTCTTCTTCTTATCAATCACGTCTAGGAAACAGAGAATGTTATTCAAATGTAGTTTAAAGCATGCATCTTTTTTCGGTTTCTATACTCTGAAAGATCATTGAAGAGTGATGCATGGATGCACTATACAGTCGGGGCCACTCAGGGTTTTTTTCTTCTTTTTTTTCCATTGGGAAATTGAAACATTAAACATGTGAAAATGAGAATAAATCCACCAAGCGTTGGTAGTCATAAGGATGTTTTAAAAAAAATTATTTTAGAGTGTGAAGAGATCACAATTGTGATGCAGTTTTCAAGAATTAGGGTTTTATACATTCCTACAGTTCCCAGAAATCTCCTGTTCAAGCAGTGGGAGGGCTCAAGTGCTCCTCCTACTTCTAAGATTAAAGGTTTTACTGGAAACAGTTATTTTTTTGTGTTTTTTTTTTTTTTAACTTTGGGAACCTAATCAGTGTTCCTTTGTACTGCAGTGCCATTTTATTAAAAATATATTTCTTAAAAGGTACAATCTTTGACAACGTTATGCAAAACACACAAAAACCAAAAGCCTACGGCAAAATGTTTTGTCTTTCTCTTCATAGAACAAACCATAAACACCGGTGCACGAAATATAGCCAGGGTTAATTGTGTTACGAGACTAATACAATCTAGAGAAAACATGCAAAACATGCTGCAGTCTGTTTATAGTAAAGTAATACAATCCAATTTGGATGCAACCTCTGATATGACAACAAATGTATCATCAAACATGTATTTTTCATTGTTGCTGTGACAAAGCAGATCACTCAACATAGAAAAGAAACCTTTTTTTGGTTTGGCAAGAATGATCATGCAGCTGCTTATGTTTTTAATCAGGCCTATATGGTTCAAGAATACATTTTTTGTTAAGCCTGTGTGAAAAAAGAACAACATAATTCAGTAACTCTTCAGAGAGAGAGAGAGAGAGAGAGAACGGATTCAAGGTCCGCAAAGTAAAATAAAATTAGCCGAACATGTTTTTGGTCAAGATTTGACTCGTCTCCATGTGGACAAACTCGTCCTAAAATTGCTGCAATATGCAGGAAATTACTTCAACGGGGAAACATCTCACACAGGTTTGGCTCCGATGACGTCTCTGTGGAAGGTATCAAAGATTACAACAATTCAACCTGCATTGTTTGGTTCATTTAACAAAAAAAAAAAATGAAGACATCCTCTGTATATCCTCTCAGATATACTTTCCCAGTATGTGTCTCTGTGTTATAATTCCTAGACAGGAAGTCCTGAAACCGCTCAGTAAAACCAAAACTTAATAAGGAACAACAATATTATCCAAAGCTCCAGAACATCTAATAAATGCACCCCGTAGTAGAGCAACCTGTATTCTCAATAACTGTCCATTGATTAATATACTTTGATAAGCAATACTACACCCAGGCCAAGTGTTCCTCGTTGAATTACACTGTTATATCGACACATATTCAACAATACATATAATGCAAATACTCTACTTTGTTTATGTCTGCAACATTATAAGGTCAGTTTTGCGTTATACAAATTCCCCCAATTTCACTGTAGTTAAAACGCTGTATTATTTTATCGCACATACATTGTAATGAGGGTGTCTATTGCACAAGACCATTTAGGGTCATCTGGATATTTAGTACCGATTTAGTTCATTTAAAATGTTAGTTATGTGACGTTAATTTGCCAGCAGGTGGCGATAGAGCACTTGGAAATCCTTCAGCATCCTCAACCGTTTACTTTCACTGCAATGACATGAATGCCACATTAAAGCTAATAATGTTCATCATCATAAAAACAGAACCCTTCACACACTAGAGTCTGGATCAACACTAAATTCTGAGATGAATTTGCCCTCCACATCTGGTTAAATATGATCCAGTGGCAGCAGGCTTTCTTTGAGACTAAATAGAGGAAGTAGAGGGAAACTATATGTCACGCCCATCCCCCACAGCTGTTCTTATGAAGCCGGTTTTACCACATTATAAAGTATGGGCTGTTAAGAAAGGAGCTGCAAACACATGTCTCTCAAATGAGTAACATTGTGAACGTACATTTTTCAGGCAACTTAATTTTGAGCCCTCAGAGAGCAATCATCTCGTGGGAATCATGAAAGGTGAGTCCTCAACATTATTCAATTAAACACCTGCAGACAGAATTTGATGTGCCAGATATATATATTCAGATGTTATTCATTTTTTCTTGTAGATTTTAGCATTTTTTCCATCTGGGTTCTCAACCTGTTGCTGCTGGAGAGCTCATGTGCCGCTGACTCAAGTGTTGGTAAGTTTATGTTTCTAATCTGTCATTGTCTCCAAATATGTCCAATATTGGAAAGCATGCTTCAGCGTATTGAGATATTTGACTTAAATGTACACGTACCACACAATACAAATACAGTCCAGCATTCAGAATTGTGCACAAAAGTATAAGCAGCAAAATATACTGAACGTATCAAACATAAAAGTACTCTTTAGGATAAACTTCATGAATGGATGTGTGAATAAACTGAATTCAATAAACTGGATTGCAGAGTGTAATTCATACCATAAACAATGTGGAAAAAGTGCAAGCATTATCATTATCACATTGAACTTTTGTGAAGTATGGAGGCAGCACAGGAAGCCATGCTACAACGGCAGAGAGCTGGAGATATGAGGGAGGTGGTGCGAGGCAGCAAGTGAAGTCCTAATTTGGTCAACACTTCCTGTGAACAGTGTATTCTGAGTCGGTGGTGATCATGAGCCCTCTCTGACCCTCAGGAGGCCCGGTTACATTGTAGTGAGTCAATGTACGTTCATTGTAGATTGTTTTAGCTTTAAAAAGGTAGCGGGACATGATTGACACGCACAAACACACACACAGTAATATGTAAATCCATTCAACATGTGTCTCTGTTTGAATTTTTCTTTCCAATTACTCCTCGTTCGCAGTGAATCCCTGTTGCTATTACCCATGTCAGAACACGGGAGTGTGTGCGCGCTTTGATACAGATCGCTACGCATGCGACTGCACGCGCACCGGCTTCTACGGAGACAACTGCACTGATCGTGAGTACAGAAAAAAGACAGTTGTGCATTTGGGATATGAATCTGCACGTTCAGCTCCTCAAGTAGCGGCTAGCTCCAGCGCTAAACAATAACTCTAACCACTCGAATGCTCTTCTTATTTTAGTGAAAACATTTTAAATACAATAATCTATAAAGTGTAAATATTTCCAAAGTTGGTAATAACTACATCGTGCCCGAGATCCCTTGCAGCTCTTTTTGAACTAAAGAACTAAAAACACAAAGCCAGGGGTCATTTGAAGGAGAATAAACACAAGGGGTGTTTCTCAACCTGAAAACCCAAAGGTTTTTCTTTAATGTGATCTATACATTTATTTATTTACAATAGTCCCAATTTGTACACCCTCTCCAAAGGCCAGATTGATTAGAAGCGTATTGAACGTATATATTCATTCTATCTTTGTGTGCAGCGGAGCTCTGGACCAGATTTCGTCTTGCGCTGAAGCCGAGCCCGGAGGTGGTCCACTTCATCCTGACCCACTTCCACTGGTTCTGGGACCTCGTCAACAACTCTTTCCTGCGAGACACACTCATGAGATTAGTGCTGACGGGTGGGTGAATAAGAGGTCAACGTGTCAATCAATCGGCAGATAAAACTACACGAAAATATTGACTACAAGCCAATATTTTCCCACCACTGGTCTACAGATCGTCGCTGTTATTGTCAGAGCACGTGCACTTTAATACACAATATTGGCAGGATATATATATATTTTTTATCAGTCTTGATGTATTTAAAGGTGGAGATAAAGTTTGATAAATATATTGCTGAGTACAAGGTATTTTTTTAGATGAGGCCTTATGGGTTAATACTCGAGGTCAGAGTGGGTTTGCGAGCAGTAATTAATCTGAAAATCTATTTATTTTTTTTAAGCGCATCTGGAGTTTTATTCCCGTGATGCGGTTTTTGAGAGTTTTCAGAGCGTGTGAGATATGCGATTGCAAAAAGATTATCTGAACCCACACATTTTGACTTGCGTTGCTAAATATTGCCAGAGTGGCATGCTCTCACTTTGGACAGTTTTTTAAAAATATTTGCTAGAAAAACAAAAAGTATTGTTAAAGGTGAAAAAAAAATGAGAGAGAAGAAAAAATTTATTTCACAACATTTTGTAATTTGCTCACAAAGTCAGAAGCGACCTTATTCCAAGCCCACCGACCTACAATACCAAATATGGATACCTCAACTGGGAGTCGTACTACAACATCTCCTACTACACCCGTCTCCTCCCTCCGATACCTGAAGACTGCCCGTTGCCGATGGGAACTAAAGGTGAGACCTGCACAACTTGCACACAGTCAAACGGTGTTCCCGAGGACATCTTTTTAAATGCTCCTTTCTCAACAGGTAAACCTGAACTTCCTGATCCCAAAGTGTTGACCGAAAGGTTTTTCAGGAGGAAGACATTCCGGCCAGACCCTCAGGGAACCAATTTGATGTTCGCCTTCATGGCCCAACACTTCACTCACCAGTTTTTCAAGACGGACCATGCACTCGAAGGTGGCTTCACCAAGGCTTTAGGACACGGGGTGAGACACATACAGGACTGACGCTTCAGCACTCAGCCACAACCAGAATTTAATTATTTTTAAACAATAAATACCTGCTACCTTATATATTAATTATTTGTTGGTTGTGAATGCGTTTTGACTTTTTGAATCTATTGACACATGCGTGTGTTTTTTTCTCTCAAAAGGTGGATGCGGGCAATATCTACGGAGACAACCTCATCAGACAGCATCACCTCCGGCTTCATGAAGATGGAAAGCTGAAATATCAGGTCGTGAAGAAAGTCTTATTTTCGAGAAATATGCCGATTGGCTTTTCTTTTTTCTTTTTGCCGACAGTCAGAGCAGAAGATCGATTGATCACTCGCATGTCTTTTCTGTATATACGTCAAGGATGTGTCACAGAAGGTGACACATCTTCTACTTTATGGGCTAAAATTACAATTCTGCGATCGTTGAAAATAACTTTAATAGCAGAACGCCCTTTGAGACCCTTCTCTTTGAAACGACGTGCTCGTTATCAGGGTTTGAGAAGGAACTTCCTCAAGATGGTTCAGACTCACACCTTCAAACGCGCTCTGAAATATTATTTGTGTTTGTTTACAGACAGTAAATGGGGATGTGTACCCTCCTTCTGCATCTGAGGTCCCTGTGTACATGATGTATCCTGAAGACATCCCTCCAGAAAAGCGTCTGGTCATGGGTCAGGAGATGTTTGGCCTCCTGCCGGGCCTCTCCATGTACGCCACCATATGGCTGCGGGAGCACAACAGAGTCTGTGACATCCTGAAGGCAGAACATCCGACTTGGGACGACGAGCAGCTCTTCCAGACCACCAGGCTGATCATCATCGGTGAGGGCGTCCGAAGCAAATCTTCTTTTCTCTGTGACAGAGGGATTGGCACAAATGTATATTTCATTATTCTAAATAAGAAATAACCTTCGACGGGCTGTTGCCAATCAATAGATTCGGGAAAGCTTATTTCTGATTGTTTTCTTTTCAGTAAAATCCACAAATGTAATTAAGTGAATTACATTTAGGGCTAAAACAATGTTATTTATTTTTTTATTATTAGATAATCTGCTGATTATTTTCCCCAAATAATTCATTAATTGTTTGGTGTTTAAAACCTTAGAAAACTGTGAAAACATACCAAAATATAACGTCTCGCTTTGGCCAAATCCCAATAATATTCCAATTATTATAATTTAAGCCCAAGAAAAGCACCTAATTCCTTGAACTGCATAAAGATTAGTCGAACATGGTAAATTCAATCAACTAATAGAGGAATTAACTCAATTAAATCATTTCAGCTCTAACTGTGTGAACAATGAGTTGTAATTTTGATAAAAGTGTGTCTCAGTGTGTGGCATACAGTGACGATTATTGTTTGTCGTTGTCCCCCCCCCCCTCCCCCAGGAGAGATCATCAAGATCATAATAGAAGAGTACGTGCAGCATCTGAGTGGCTACCTGCTGAAACTGAAGTTCGACCCCGTCCTGCTCTTCAACGAACGCTTCCAGTACAGCAACCGCATCGCCCTGGAGTTCTGCCAACTCTACCACTGGCACCCGCTGATGCCTGACAGCTTCCTCATCGACGGAGATGACATCCCGTACTCCCAGTTTATGTACAACACCTCCCTCCTCACGCACTACGGTGTGGAGAAACTGGTGGAGGCCTTCTCCCGTCAACCTGCGGGACAGGTAGACGGAGTGATTGTTTACAAGAATCCGGTGTTGTTATTGTGGTTTCTTTTTCAGATGTGAAGTACTGTCCTCGAGCACACATTCGTTACTTGCACTTTCAATGTCACTTTATACTTCTACTTCACGACATTTCATTTAATTTTATCGCTTTAGATATATTTTATTTAAGTATCCGTTTAATTCCCAAAGAAGTACAACTATCTAATAGTTAACAAGAGAAAGGTGAGCGAAAAAGTCCTATAAAATAAAATTATTATTATTATTGTAAAAGAGCTTGTTTTTTTCCCCCCTTCTGTCTCATCCCGTTAATCTGCCGACCCCGCGTATTTAACCTGTGACCTTTCGGAGGGGCCTGAGCCCTATAGGTCAACAACCACTGGACTAAAACATCCTGCTGTTTAATAAATAAAGCATGCTCCAGCGTGACCAGCTACACAACAGATTGATGCCTCAGTATTCAAAATGTAACAATGTAAATGCATAACACAGGAATACATGAAAGAACCACTGTGAACATGCGGAACACAGTTATTGTTACAAATGTGGCAGGTCAGTTATTTCAAAACACTGTTTCTAGATTATTGCAGACTTCCCCTCTCAATTACAAAATCTAATGAGAGATGAACATCTAAGATGTCTTTCAGCTGCATCATGTGCTTGCAATCTTTGCTGAGAATTAAGATGCCCAGTGTTGTTTGGCTGCTGGTGTTACTACGAACAGTTCAGTTCAGTGACTTCTCTTTATTTCAGATAGGTGGAGGTCACAACTCTCACGCAGTAGTGCTCAAAGTGTCAGAAATGGTCCTCATAGAGTCCCGAGTGACGCGTGTGCAGCCCTTCAACGAGTACAGGAAGAAGTTCAACCTAAGGCCGTACACCTCTTTTTATGAATTGACTGGTAAGCAGGATTAATGTCGTACGGCGTTTATGCTTTTCATTTCAAATTTGACACTTTTTCTTTTGCCACATTTGGATGTCAAAAGGATTTTTTAGTAATAGCGGTAATAACTTGATAAAAGTTATAAAAAGTCCACTTTATTTGCACTTATTTGCCCAGTTTTCTTAAGCGATCCGTGACATCATTGTGTATCTCATTTAAGCAGCATTGTAGGACAGAGAAATTCTTCTCATATTGGTTCCATCCATTATCCCGTCACAGCAGTTACGTTGTTTCATTACATTGTTATTTAAACACAAATCAGGATGTTTTTTTGATTTTTTACTTAACAAAGTAGTATTGTTGCCTAAATCCAACCAATTTGTGTTCACAATGTTTCACAACCCTGTGTATTTATGAAATACTTCTTGAGTAGCGTCACTGGAGCTGTGGATTGCTAACCCATTCTCAGTCACCTCAGCATGCTATACGCTTTTGAAGTGGGTAAAGGAAACAGTTTTATTAACTGCTGTTTTTTAACAGGTGACGTAGAAATGGCCAGAGGTTTAGAGGAGCTCTACGGTGACATAGACGCTGTGGAGTTCTACACCGGCCTCCTGCTGGAGACGACGCGCTCCAGCAGTCTGTTTGGCGAGAGCATGGTGGAGATGGGTGCTCCCTTCTCCCTGAAAGGCCTGATGGGAAACCCCATCTGCTCCCCAGAGTACTGGAAGCCCAGCACCTTTGGGGGAGAGACGGGTTTCAGTATCGTCAAAACCTCCACTCTGAAGAAACTGGTGTGCCTCAACACCAAGTGGTGTCCATACGTGGACTTCCATGTCCCCCGAGATGAGGACGAAGCCAAACCAGGGAAATTATCCACTGAACTTTAATGCCGATTTCAATAAGCAATATACTGACGGTGGGATATATTGTTGTTGTTGTTGTTTTATATCTTTACATCCATGTCATAATCCTATTCGGACTGGATTTGTTTGGGAGAGAAGCGATTTTAATTCTACGTGTGCTAATTCAGTGGTTTTATTCAGGCATGCTGATACACAAAAACAAGAGAAAAAAATATGTAAATAAAACTAATTGTAAAGTATTAAAGCAATTAGGGACATGGAGAGGCAGCCGGTAAGAGCGGCTCTACTCATACTGACGGACTACGTCACCACTGGTTAGTTGACATGTCGTCGGTGACGGGGTATCTGGTTTGTTTATGGTTTTGTGCGGTGACTTTTTATGTTATTGGCTTTGGTTGCATGTTGGTGGAGGCACAGCCTGGGATGGCTGTATGTGGTGAAATGCATATAGTGCGGGTGCACTGGTGCTTCATCACAGTTTGAGATGGGTGCTTCTGCTTTGTGCAGTTGTATTGAAATGTGTGGGTTTTTTTTTTGTTTTAAGGGTTTTCGCCTTTCTACTAATGGAGCTTTGCTTCATTGTATGGAGAACCAAAATAACTTGGAGACTGAACCTATAAAAATAAAAGGAGGAAACAAGTACAAGTTGTTGTGTCGTGAGTGGAATCCAGTTTTAAATCCGTGGTAGACGACTCAATCCCTAATCCCTATGAAGTGGGGAAATGCCATAGTTTGCGGACCAAGAATATTCCTCCGGACTTTGGAAAAATATTTTAATTTGATAGTATATCTCAGTATGATTATTTTGATCTTGTATTCTTTAGTTATTATTTCGCTTTACATAATAGCAAAACATGTGCTGTACCGATTATTAGAAAATAGTTCATTCACTGTGTTTTAAATGGCCAAAAAGCAAAGTAAGAACAAGTTGAATTATAAGAAATTATTTTTCTCTGTGCATATTAGTAGAAATAAAATCTTCTTTAAAAAGAAGGGGAAAAAAGCATGTTACTGGTGTTTCTATATAATTTGAATAAAGAAAAACCTCCAATTCCAATACTAAATGGTTGAATGTCTGTCTGAGTTCTCGTGCTGACGGACCGACAGGATGCAGAGGGTGGCGTATCACCTCGTAGCGCTGCGTGAGATAAGTGACCACACGCCGCTGCGGTCCTGCAGATGTCTGAAAACGAGAGATATGGTTGCAGTACTTCTCTGTTTCACGTGCAATTAGCTCATGCATATTAAGTGTTTACTAAATCAGTCGTGGCAGCTTGCATGCTGAACACACTGAAGGCGTATATACTGTGCACTAAATACTTCTCATACAGTGCGTAACATCAGTAACCGTGCCACGTGACTCTGGTGTTTCAGGTTCTGGATAAGAGTTTATATTCATGCACGAAAATGGTCTTGAAATATATTTAGATCTACGTAGTGCTGGAAGGACAAAGCTAAACAAATACTGCGATAAGATAAGAAAGTTATTAGTTCTTCTTATACCATGTGGACTGATGACTGGTATAAAACACTGATACGGGATGTGTGTTTTATGAAGTTTGGAACGCATAGTTATAGAGCTTTTTAAAAAAAGGTCCAGACATACTTTGTGTCGAAAAATAACATTCCCGTGCAAAAATATCACTTAAGACGTTGGTTGTATGTCTAAATGTTTTATTAGTACAGCTCCTCTCACCCTCCTTTGGTTTTCAAAAAAAAAAAAGGTGTTAACAGTCATGTAGCTTGATAGAAGAGAATGAGCAAGTCACGGAGAAAAAAAAGAAATGCAATAATTTTTTGACAAAGTAAAGTATCCTTGGCTGGTTCATTTTATGTCAATACAGTACAACACATTTAAGTCTTACTGCACTTGAACTAACCCGTGACATCACAATGAAACGGGGTTCCTATATAACGAACAATTGAAATAATATTCAAAACATGCACCATTTCACTTTTCCGTTTCAGTAGTGAAATAAAGAGTAGAAAGCAAGCCCACAAGCCTGAAGCTGAACCATAATACTTATTGTAACACAGGGAGTAATACAGAAAGTGCTGTGCTAAAGCTATGAAAATACACAGGTACACAAAGGTGTGGACGCTAATACAGAATATTTCAGCCTCGTAGTTTCATTACATTTTTTTAAATAAATAGATCATTTTGGGAAACGTGCACATTCGAGTTAAATGAGGAGATCAATATCTTTCTTACGTATGTGTGTGTGTGTGTGTGTGTGTGAAACAGTACAGATTCAACAAGGAAAATAAATCATGTTTTAAATTAGTTAGGTGTATTTCCCCTCCATACACCTAAAGACTGTTAAGTAAAAAATATATTTTCCGACTTCTAATTCTGTGGCCCTGTGCCAATGATGAGTCAATATATAAAATTATGAAATATGTTGGATGACTGTTGAACTCTGGTTGTTCATATGAGCGTGTCCTGGACTTGAGGCCTTAATTTGGAGCTACTTACTCTGATGAAATCTGGCATTCGATTGGTCATTCTCCTGACGGTTAACTACCGGGGGACTGAACAGAGGTGCAGCCACTGAAGTGGAATTAGAGACTGAACTGATATGAGTGCTAGTGCCCACTGCCGTTGAAGCAGTGCCTGCTGGGTAAAAATGAACATCTACCGCCACGGTGGTGAGGCCCAAGGAGACGTGGTGAGAAAGGAGCATGGGAGGGTTGCCATGTGAGATGCTCAGGCTGTGGTGGATGGGTGCCATACATGCCTCAGCGCTTTGCAGGGTTAAGGAGGAGCGCAGACCCTCCTCACGTCTGGATGGCGGAGAGGGGGAAGGTGATCGAGAGGGTAAGGATGAAGGGGGAGGCAACGCGTCCTGGCATGGGCTGCAGCGGTTGTCTCCTCTGTTACCGGTCCAGTCCTCAGCACACTGCAGCTGGATGCTGGGCTGCGACAAACTGCAGCCCTTCTCCTCCTCCTCCTCCTCCTCCAGAGCAGCATCAATCTGAAATAGTATATCACAATGATAATTTAACTGATTTGATCAAATAAAGGGTACTCGAGTGACTTCCTTTTCTGCGCTACAACAGTGCTGCCTTGTTTGTTCAATCTGTAAAGATGTGTTTCTGTGTTATCAAACCTTTGTGTCAAGAGCGGGCTCAGGATAAGTCTCTACGGTGACTAACTGATTGTCCAAAGCCAGTTGTGTGGCATCCTGAAGATCCTCAAATGTAGGCTCCATCTGCACCGTGACCAGGCTCGGCCCTGGAGGTCGGGCATGGGTGTCTGATGTGTTGGGGCTCTGCTCAATCACTGCCACACAGTCGTCGTCTTCAAAAGCCCTGTGCGAGACACAAGACACTCTGGCTTCCTGCATCTCCTACAAAGAGATCTTTTTGCGAGGCCTCGTCTCGTGCATTTCTTTGTCTTGTATAATAGTGCATTTACCTGTTTTCATACGTACGTCCATCAGCTCGACTTTCAGTGTGTCGCGCGGCGTCGCCTACGTTCATCTGAGCTGTCAAGGACATTTACATTTCAAAGCAATAGTTTGACATTTTGGTAAATATGCTTTCTTCGCTTTCTGGTGGAGAGATAATACCTGTATATTACATATAAGCAGCTCATAGCTTGGCACACAAATTGTTAGCCTCAAGCAGAGATCAGGGGTTGACTCCAGAGGTTTCTTTCATTGACAAACTTGTAGTCTTCTTTATTTGGAGTTTTTATCCCGTTTTGGCCGTCGCCATCTTGTTTTTTTTGTTTTTTTACAAAAAGTAAACAGAAGTTACCATATTTAGCCTCTTTTACTCTAAATGGGACTATAATTTACAAATTGAACATCGTGCTGTATCGAGGCAGACGACTTGAAACCAGCAATTGAGAACATAAACTCATGTTTACAATGTTTACTGAAGTAATAAATCAAGTGAGAAGTATAGGGTCATTTTCTCATATAGATACCCAATAGCAACCAGAGTCGTCGCCCCCCGATGGCCAGTAGAATGCACGTTTAAGGCACTTCCGCATTGGCTTCACTTTCCAGAATCGGAGGTTACCGTCTGCTAAAGTCTTTATACAACTTCACAACTGTATTCCTCAAAAAGCTATAAACAAACTGTGATGTCTACAATTGGTGAGGCCCCCCTTTCAACAATCAGACATGTGAGTGGTGTCAGTTTTCTCGTCTAATTCTCCGACCCTTAAGCGAAAAAGCACATTACCCAAAATGTAAAACTATTCCTTAATGCTTTCTTTCCGAAGTTTACCATGTTCAGAATGTGAAATAGGTGTGCTGACATTTGATGTGGCTGAGGATCTCTGACCTGCTCGGCTTGTCGTTGCAGATTCGTTCTTCTGGACCACTGAATAGAAGGTGACAGTGATGAAGATGAAGGCCAGAGATACACCCACACCCACCACAATGGGAATGTCATGTTTCTCCAGCACGGGCAACCATGATGGAGACTGCTGCGTTACTCTGTGTGGAACACAAAACTTAACTGAAATATTGCTGTTTTTTTTCTTCTTCGCAATATCTATCGCTCCACCATATAATATGTTGACCTACCTTTGATCATTGCTGGTCATAGGTGATTGGGAGGTGTTCCTCTTCAGCCACTCTGTAAGCTCTGTGTCATTGGCTGATTTTGCTCCCTGACCCGGGTCGTCCTTCTGGCTAGTATTTCGCTGAACCTTATCGGACATATTGACCTGGTGGACAACGGGAACCTCAGGGTCCAGCGTTGAAGGATCGGAGGTCTGATGGGCGGTTGAGATTGAAGGCTGGATTTTAAGAGCGTTTCTGGGTTGGAGTGGAAAGGTTTCCGTCTGAGGTAGATGAGCTTGTGAGTGGAGCAGTGGATGTTGTGTCGGAGGTGATTGAGGAAGTGTAGACATGGTTTTCATTGGTTCCCTGGGAATTTGGGACTGTTGAAGCTTTGTGACTGATGACAGTGGAGGTTGTGTGGAAGGCAGATATTGTGGGTTCGTTGTTAGCTCAAGATGAAACTTCGGAAGAAGACTTTGAGTGAACGTTTGTTGAGGATCAGATTTAGATATTTGTGAGATGGTTGATGAAGGCTGCAGATGTGTTTCCTGGTGTAGACGTTGACCTTGGTGCTGGAATTTGGTTTGAGAAATCTGGGTTGAGGTTGACTCTGGAACCGATTGGTAAATTGTACTTTTTGTAACCAGCTGGTGAGTTTGAGTTTGAGTTTGGTGGAGTTCAGCTCGAAAAGCAGAAGACTGGGTGATTGAACTAGGGGGGCTCGTATTGGTTTGGGTTGCTGGACTCTGTGTTGGAGACGGAGAATACAAATCCAACTTTTGAAAGCCAAAGGGTCTACCCACTGGAGGGTTCGACGTCTCAATGAAGGGCTCTATGATTTGACTGGCTAGAGACCCAGCACGGCTGTTAGATCCCTGAGAATCAGGCTCTATGAACAAGCCGTCACTGACTTGATGCTGACTTGATGATTGTGTACCCGATGATGTTAATGTCAAATGGGATTGACTTTCAGTGAGTAGATCCTGAAGGGTTGTACCCAGAACTCCCCTAGTGACTACTGATGTTTGGCTGTGTATTACTGGCGCCTCACTATTTGAAATCAAAAGAGGATCACTAGTCAGCGGCGGTTGGGTGTGGAGATCTGCTGACTGGAAGTTTGGATGTGGAGGAGGCGGTAACATTGGAGGCTGCATCTGTGTGACTAACGGCTGGGTTGGATTGGTCGTTGGCGGATTGGGGCGGTGCTGTAAAAGATGGCCCAGTGATCGTAGTGGCATCTTGAGCTCCGCCACTGCTCCTCTTGAAAATGTAGACAATGTGGTGGTGCCGTTTGTTGTCGCGTCACAGTGTGATAAGGAGCCTGGAGATGTAAAAATGTGTCTTCAAACAGTTCTATTGGTTAACATTAACATTACACCCACCAATATAATGGCTTAATCACACAGCAGCATTGCTCAAATCTGATCCAATGGGGAACCAGAACCCAATTAGCTTTCAAGTAAGTTCTCTCATTAGCTCACACAGACAATACTACATACACGTGGCCTCCTTATGCTGTGCCTGTACACGTGGATGGTGTGTTGTCCCAAGGTGTTGCTCAGCCAAAGAGTCACTTGATTGGGCAGCAGGCAGGTCTTTGCTAGTGTTGGTGCTCTAGAAAATAGGAAAGACTTTTAGTTTCAGGAAGAGTGAAACCTTTGACACAATCAGAAATACACTAAGCCACAAAACAAGTAATACGCAGGTTATATGCCACAAATATCAGAGCAGTGTCACCAACCGTTGACAATGAAAGGTCACTATACTGTACGGTAACGTTGTAATGAGCACAGACATTAAAGAATAATCATTTACAGCTTCGGGACAGAAATCACACAAAATTTGAGAGCCATACAGCGTCACCACATAAGCCACAGCAGTCATTACTCACAGCAGACAAAACCAGTCTTGTCTGCTTGTCTCTATCAGCTGGACGATGTTCAGCTTAGGACAGAGGACAGCGTGAAGGACAATCCGTAAGATTGCATATGGGGAAAAAAAGGAAGCAGCTTGTTATATAACAATATACTTTAAGTTGTTTGACTCAAAGTAAATGTAAAGAAGATCCCAAGTATTGACAGCAAACACAAACACATACACACTCTCTGAATATCCTGTGACAATAAGACAATATTAGCATGCATGTTTTTAATATTGTTACGTATTTGTCACCCTGTCAATGATGAAGAAATGACAGGTGTTCTGTTGAGCAGGCGTCAACATACCTGTGACGGCGAGGATGCTACGTCTCTGGTGTCGTCCTGCTCGATTCTCAGCAGTACAGTGATATTCCCCGACATCAGAATACTGCACACCGGAAATGTGAAGAGCTCCATTTTCTGCATGGACCATAAGATAACAAGTCATACGATCGCGTCCAGTTTGGGGTATCCATAGATTAAAGTACAACTTCCAATGAGAACCTGATGAAAATGGAAACAGCTCCAAAGACACCTTGGGACTCACCATCAATGTGTCTGTCTTCAGTGAGGCTGATGGGGGTCGGCCTCTCTGCTCTGCCCCTGGTCCAGGTGTAGGTGATGGGCAGAATACCTACAGCCCTGCAGGGCAAGACCGCCGAAGCCCCGATCCTGCAGCTCACCTGACCTACGAAGGTCACGATGATTGGACTCACTGGGACGAGGAAAGAGAAACATGGAGCCATATTAGGCCGAAAAAAGGAACCCTCACGTACTGCTTTATGTGTCATAGCATGAAGAAAGGGCAATTAGCATTATTACACCATAATTACATTATCAATATTGTACCAATTTGAGGAATATAATACACTTTTGTGACGTGTCAAGCATTTTGTGTAAGGAAACAACATATTGTGCATCTGGATCATTGTTTAGTGGACAAAGTGTACCTTTGTACATGTCACATTCGTTTTAAGGGGATCGTGAGATCCAATATGGTAAAGTTCAAATAAGACTCTATTTTTCTATTGCACAACCAGTAAGATATGCACAATCCCAATTATCTTTGGGTCATGCTACTGAGTAGTAATGAGCTCTATCCATACATTGTGCATATTCCCCACGATTAAAGTGTTCACTACAAGATTTTAAAGGAGAACGGTATTCTTTTGTCTCAACAATTTGAATCTTTGAAGTGTTAAATGCAACAAAAGTCAGTTTCACACGGTCCTGTCTTCTCCTGGACCTCAACTATTGATGTTGGTGCATTACATTGCAGTTAAGTTTGTGTTAATATTACCAGCAACCCTCAGCATCGCTGTGTTGCGGCTGTGGCCCAGAGCGTTGGAGGCCTCGCACGCATACACCCCCTCATCGAAGCTCCGGGCTGACTGGATGTAGAGAGTGGCATTTCTCAATCTGTATGAGAAAGATGAATATGGTCATAAGACAGCTGTCATAGTACTTCATGTAGTTAAGTAAGTATTGTACTCAAGTACAGTTTTGAGGTACTTTATACTTATTTTGTATTGTGCAGACACATGCACTTCAAAGGATAACACAGAAAATGCTATCAACCATCCTTCCCTTCCAATAAAGTCACAACATGTTAGCGTACCCCACAACGATCTTGCCTCCAGTCTGCTTGGAGTGGCCTCTCTTCACCCAGCTAATGGTGGGTGAAGGGTTACCGGACACCTGGCACTCCAGCACCACCCGAGCACCCACGGGCACGGTCGACACCTGGGGCCACAGTTTCACTGACGGAGGGGCTGCCGGAAAGAGAAGAAAACAACGTTATTATACAATGTGGATGAAGCGACGGCGTGTCCAGCGGAGCAGTCCCGTGGGTCTTTTGTAATGTCATACCCAGCACTGTCAGAGTTGCTCTTCTGGAAGTGACAAATCTTTGCAGGTGGATGTTGGAGGCCCTGCAGAAGTAGCTCCCATTGTCGTACTCCTGCACACTGCGGCGAATAAAGTCAAGAAACGCGCTTGTAGAAACGCTAATGTTATATGTTATTAGCTTTATTAGCAGTAGTTAAACAAAACTGCACACATGGCATGTCTTTTAAACACGCATACATGCACACACACACCTGTGGAAGAAGAGGTCTCCACTGGGCAGCACAGTCTCGTGAGCTGTGGGGGTGAGAAGCTGGTTGTCTTTGAACCAGGACACCTGAGCTGCTGGTCGGCCGTATGGAGGCCTGCAGGTGACCGTAACATGTTCTCCTCTCTTCACCGTCAGGTTTGCGGGCTGCTGGATGAAAGTCCAGTCCATTTCTGGAAACACAACAATGCGCGAGTCCCGATTCGACTGAGTGTGTGTATTTTTTTCTTCCACATTTTCACTTTATTATGCTCATAAAGCCCCCCAAATCGATCTCATTCATTTAAGTTACTATCTGTGATTCAGTTTGTGTTTCTTTCCCTGTTTGAGAAAGAGAACTATACTACCTACTATAACAGGATTTGCAAATTGCACCGGATGTACATACATACAAAAGATATACGTGGAAAAAGGTCACAAGTACAATACAAATGCTATTTTATAAAATAAGTGAAATAATCATTGAAAGTCAAAATAAAATATGTAGTAAATTTGCTTATTGCTTTTTTTTTAATCGTTTCTGCTCACGCATTTGACAATTTCATTGTCAAAAGCAGAGGCTAACCTCAGGGAACAGTTGGTTAAATGTGGTGTGAGATAGAAGATTTGTTTGAACAAGAAATGACGCTAAAAAATGTAACAGTTTAATTTACTGCAGACGTTGGCACACAGTACCGGCAGGAAGTAGGAAGGCAGGCTGAGACTTGGTTGACTCTCTCTGGTTGGATACTTCACAGTGATAAGAGCCCTCGTCCTCCTTGGTCACGTTCCTGGTGAACACGGACAGAAATGAGAATTTTAAAATTCAGTCTCGTTACATCGTTTTTATAGGTCATCATTACAATTTGACAATAAAGAATTAATATTCTTCTCGTCCCCATGCAGTGTTGGACCTGAATGTGAGCAGCTGTCCATTGTTCTGGAGGCTGAACGAGGACGAGCAGTTCGACAGGAGGAGGCCGTCTTTGAACCAGTGCACCATGGGAACAGGGAAGCCACGGACAGCGCAGCGCATGGAGACCTCTGTTCCCATGGCGACAGTGATGTTGTCAGGGCCCTGGGTGATCTGCAGCCTTCTAGGGACACCTGCAAGGTGGAGGGACAGCGCTTTAAGATATGAACCCCCCACTGCAGAAAATGTCATTCAAATGAGACCTTAAATGCCGTGTTGACCCTTAACAAAAAAAGTTGAATAAAAGTCCTTCAATCGGGGAATAAATCATTTTTCTTGCGTCCAATTAGTTTTTTCAAAGACACTTTCGATTAAAGCACATTTTTTTTGTAATGCTAGTGATCAATGCCAATTTCTGTTTCAATACGGATGCAAATGCAAGATGACAAGTTTTCACTTTACTTCTACTTTTGAGTAATAGACTCTTGAGACTGATATGCGTGTACAAACAAAAACATAATAATTCGTAATCAGAAGCAACGTGATTTACTGGTATGAACTGCCGAAGTGAAAACAAAGACATGCGCATGCACTCACCCTGCACACTGAGTTTAGCCGGGCTGCTTTTCTTGCTGATGTTCAGTGAAGGGCTGTGTGTGACACATGTGTATATACCACCGTCCTCTAATGTCACGTTGAAAAGATGCAGAGTGCCCGAGGTCTTCTTCTGGTTACCACCTCCGTACTCACCCTGAACAACAACCACTTAAAGTGTAAAGCATGCCGTAGAATACATCTGGCTCGAAATGTTACAATAATATACCAATTGGTATAATTATTTTTGCCCTGAGGCCAACTGAGGTTTTTTTGCAATTCTTGACACACTGCAGCCCCAGTGTCTTGTTCAGGCACAGCGGGTTTCATCATTGGAGCTGCCTCTCTCCCCATTTCATTTACTTTGGCTGTTCCCAGCAACCTGAACAACTGCCGTGTCAGGAAGCATCGGTTCATGTTTAAAAACACCCAAAAAAAGTGCTGAACAAAAAGTGTAAGTGTCAAATAACTTCCATGGTTGGCCCGACAAAAGTACGTCTCGCCTGCATTTTACCTCACACATAAGTGGCATCAATATTTCAGTTGTTCAAGGATATATTTGGAATATATATATTGGTTTTTTTTGTTCAATTTGGACTTGTTTCAGACAGGAGAAGGTGTAACTGAGACAAAAAGACCCCACAGCTTTATATTGTATTCATTGTATTGCCACCCAGTGACAAACCACTCTTGGAGATGGATCTGCTGTGGTTTCAAATGTAATTTGACAAAATAGCTCGCTATACAAATTCAGTAAACAGGTTTAGTGTTTATCACTATCTGAGTGTGTTGTGGGAGACAGAGAGCAGGAGCCAACAGTCTTTCAGAGCTCACCTGAATGTGTCTCCCACTTGTGACCAGTGTCCCATCTTTGAGCCAGGTGATGCTCGCGGGAGGTGAACTTTCCCCTGACACACACTGGAAGAAAACTCCCTCTCCTTCTCTGACCGTCTGGTCCCGGGGGCTGAAGAACACATCCTCCAAACCTGCAGCGTAGACAAGGATGTGGACGTTAGAGACAATGGAAATCAGCCTTGCGGCTGTAATTGGGTGCATTTACATTTTATTTTAAAGTGTTCATCAATGTACATTGTCCCCTTCGAACAAATACACTTGAATGAGTGAATGAATGAATGACTCACTCAGTTCGGATGAGACCGCCAAGCTGGACAGGATGAGTAGGCAGAGGTGGGAAGTCATCTGTGGAGGCGTCCTGACGGAGACACAGACATGCATCCTACTGCAGAGCTCCCAGAGGAAACCACCACACTGCTTCCTCCATGGTGTCAGCTGAAAATATGTGCACACGTAAAAAGAGTTTGTATTTGTAATGTGATCAATTTCAACCCTTGTCTCTAACAATGTAGCTACACAAGGTAAAAATGACCCATGCATGGATATGACTTCATCCTTCATTTTTTTTTTTTTTTTGCATAAACTCTCTCTGCACCATTACCACATGCAACAGCTGTCATTTCAACCGCCGTATGCGTTGATTCACTTTTGTTCAGTTTCTCCCAAATGTATTCAGCGGGTGAATTTAACATCCCTCTCCCACTTGCTCTTAATGCCCCCCCCCCCCCTCCCTTTTCTCTTTGCTTCATTCCTATTTCTATTTTGGTTGTGAGTCTGTGGCACCGCAGCAAGCTCAGCTTTGTCCTATTTAATCCCTTGAATGGGCCCAGCTATATTATAGAGCTCCCACCGTGGCCCTCCACTCAATGAAAGTGACATGAAAAGAGGCTGCGGAGCTTTGTACTGTGAAGATCAGTTATTGGTCCTCTGCAAGGAAAGCTACCCGTCTGATCACATAGGCTTTCATGATGCTCAATATGGCCGTGTAAGGGCTGATGCTTTATTGTTTGAACGTGCCACACATTCTGTGTATGCAATGCTGACATCTGCACAAGTAAACATTAGGATATATTGAAGGGAAAACATGCCAAAGACATGTTTTGACCCCAATGGGGCGGGTTGGGTGCATGTGCTTTTGCAAGAATGTGAATGTCGCGCAGAGAGACCAGAGAAAAACATAAAGAGATGTTCTGGATCTGATTTATATCACTTTAGCAGGTTGAGCAAAAAGATTATTAGAAGAGTTGTCACATGAACCTTGATCGGTTGGAAACAATGTAGAAGACACGATGAAAATACTGCATTTATTTTTTAGGAAAGTTACAGCTTCTATCTGATTTTTTAAATTTTTTATCTATCTCATCGACGTGGATAGAAGCGCACTTACTGTGTGGAAATCCGGTGGTCATACTATTATAAAACACAAGTGTCTTCTACTGGTCTTGAATACTTAAATACGGTTAAATGTTCCAACTTTGACAAGTTTTTCAAAATATGAATGAATCAGATTGAAATTGTATTACATTATTGTATTATATTCTAACAATCATACACAAAAGTATCACATTATCAATGTTGAGGTTTAGAAACATTCATTTGATGATCGTCCCCTTGGCTCGGCTGCTTTTAGAAGACAAAAGGAAATCAGAGGATGTGATAATGTGTGTCCCACCAGTGATGACATGCTTGACCAAATTTAAACCAAACAAAACACCTCGATTTCAGACATTAGTACGTTAGTCATCACTGTTGAACTAAACCCATCCATGAATTGCTTGAATTGGCTCAGCGGCTGGTTTGTTTGTCTCATAACAGATAATTTACACAGCTTAGCATGTCATTATGAGGTTGTTTTTTTTAGCCCACACACGGACTCTCAGGCTCTTTCTTTTAACACAGATTGTCAAAGACGTAATAATATTTATTTTCTATTCACTTAATCTCTTAATTAAATAATACAATGAGTGAAGATGCTGACTTAGTATGCAACCCATCATTGCTGTGAGACGCAAATACAGGCCAGGCGACAAAAAACTCAATGCACATTGTTGCATTTCTCCAAATGTTGTTTTTCTGCAAAAAAAAATAAGAGAACAAAAAATTGAACGACACTTCTGTCACTGTCTGGCTGGTCGCCTGTAAACGGGACTAAAAGGGTCTGTAGCCGCAGCGGATGAGCTGAATGCATCACTTCAGCTCAAGTGGTCGGTAGTCTGGAATTATAATTTACAATCTAAACCTCATCCTCAGCACCTGAAATGATTGTGGGGCAGTGATTCAATTTCATTTTGTACACATTAGAGTATTTTCCAACTAAAAAGCTGGAATTTTTCTATTTTTACTGATTTAAAATCAGATCTCTATTCATAGTTGGCATTTAATGTGGAGCTCAAGTGACATAAAAACAATGATTTGAAGCATTTGCCTTTGGCTCGTTTTCCGAGCAGCCAGCATGGACAAAAAGTAATGTTGTTTAAATTGCTTTTTCTTGTAATAAGTCACATTTAAGTGTGGCAGTGCTGCACGTATTTACCAAATGATAGTTATTTGGTCAATTATACTGTTATTTGTATCTGATAATAGTAAATAAGCTACAATTTGAATTGCTCCATCCTGTATTTTGTGTAATTATTTTCTTTCGTTAGTTGTATAATAATACAACCATTGTTATTTTTGCAGTCTCTTTTATCATCATCCTGATCCGTACTACAACTACCAGATGAATTTAGCACCGGAAACTGCTCCCGTGCACTCAACAGGCAGACCAGAGGATGCATTCAGTGCATGTTGTGCAAAAACAATACTGGATGGTGTCCTCAGAAACTGAGGTGCTTAATTTGCATAGATCGAAAACAAGAAATATGGACAATAAACACAACACATTACTTGAATAGTCCCCCCAAAAAAAGCACTTCAGACTTAATATAAGACAACATTCACAAGATGTTCATGTCGCAACACATTGAGAGGATCATTGAGAGTATCGATACTTACTCTGCTCACGTGTCCAAGGATTTCTTTCTGTGTTGCTTTGCATTCGTCTGTAGTCTTCAGTCTGTAATCTGTAGTCTGTAGTCTGGAGTCTGGAGTCTGTAGTCTGAGCACAACCTCTGTTGTCCTGATGCATTTGCAGAGCTTCCAGCTGAGAGAGAACAGCCGCACGCAGGTACTAGACAACCTCCACCCTCTCCTTTCATACACACACACACACACACACACACACACACACACACACAATGTGAATTCTCATTAAAAGACAACAGCTGTAATGAAGGACAAAACCATTACCTGCATGCTGATTATTTCAAATAAACAAAAGCAGCAAAATGATAAAACTCTCCACACAAAACAGTCATTTAAAATGTGATGTCTAGTGATTGTAGTGAGCGAAGAAGCGTGATATTAGAACATGTTTATCTGCATATAGACATACTAAGATAACACCCATATGTGAGGTGGAAGTGCTAGTTTAACTGTTCCCTCCTAGATGTAAGTTAATGGGGGGCGATAACGACTGCTGCTGCAACACTGCATCAATCTATGAGGAGAAATTGAGGACAAGCATTTAGGGAGGAGGCTCAACAACTCATATTCAGATTATTGTTTTCTTAAACCAGATGAGGTTCATTCAATACAAAGTCCATCTGTCAAGATACTTTGAGCTTGAGGGCCACTTGGCTTGTTCCTCTGCACACTATCACAGACATTCATGGTTCCTAGATGAGGAATCCTAATGATGTTGGTCCTCCCCTGACTTTCCTTTTAATAACATTTGGTACAAATGTTCAGGTCCTCCTCAGGATGAATTGTAACAACGTTGATGATGCTGCGACTTCTCATCTAATAAATAAAATAAAATAAACGTAAAACTGATGACATTCACTTCAGCACCCATTAGCATTGAGCTCAAAATATCCCTTTATCCACAGCCCCACATAGCTGTTGGCTTTTAGTCTTGTTTCTATACCGTAAAGTGAAGTAAAACAGGAGGAGAGTAAATAAAAAGCAGACGCATGCAGTGGCTTCTGTCTCATTTATTCACATACATGGCTGCAGCTAAGACACGGTAGTCTTGCCACATGTCTGCCGGGGTCAGATGAAGTCCTTGCAAATGTAAATTGACGATCCATTCAGCATAATCAAATGGAAAATGAAAGTACAAATGCACCGATTTATAATCTATGCAGGAAGGGTCATTTTAATTAAGAAGACAAAGACTGATTTAGCAGGCGAAATGCAACATTGTTGGATTCGGGACAACATCAAACACATAAATCCACCAAAGGAGGTGTAGCATCCCAGGTCTGCAGAAATAATCTGCGTGAGAGCAGTTTAACGCAGATGTTAGGAGAGGTTTCTTTGTGGTAAAGACCCATTGGCTATAGAAGTAACTGGTGATGTGCTCCCTCTGGCCTTCTCTAGCACACTGTCCTTGTGACATATGAACATTGAGCTTTTTCACATATATTTCTGACTTTTTGTCTTGATTTTTTGTATTTTCTATACATTTTCCTTATAATGTTATAAGTTTTTTTTTGGACAAGCTCAGGATCACATCGCATTGCATTCCACTACAAGTATTATTTTTGTATGAGAAAATATTGAATCCTTGAACTGTTGTACATTGATTATTACGTTATTGATCCCAGGTGAGAAAATCTGTTAGATCTCCTCCAATACCGGCTGAAATGTCCCATCAATCAATGTATTGAAGCAATGTAGGAATAAAAATTCAGATATGTGATTTGATGAAAAGAATGGCAATTATTATTATAATACGTACATCAGTGGGGTTTGAGGGACCCCAGAAAATGAGGACGTAAAGCCAATCTTAACAAAAAAGACGGGAGTTAGAAAATATTTATTGTTGACTACAATAACGGACCCGACAGTTTTAGAAAAACAGCATTGAGACCATAATGTATGTAGAGAGCATTTACAAACTTCAAAACATTACATTAAATGTCAAATAGCAAGACCTCAGTGGCTTATTAAAAAAAAAAAAAAAAAGAATAATCTAGTCCTGCATTTCAATTATTAACTGTCGTACAACAATTACATTTACAAATACTTTCCTAATTGGCACCCAGAGATCCAGGTGGACCTTTTGGAGTCAGGACAGCAGCAGGAGATTCATAGAGACGAAAGGTGAGAGGAAGAGGAGGAATCCCGAAGTGATGAAGATGTGCTGGGCAGCTCCATGGAGCTCAATGAAACCGAGGGCCCGCTCCAACGTTTGGTGAGTCTCGACATTAATGCCTGGAAAACCAAAAAAAGACATATGTAGACCACCAAAACCGGATCTGCTTCATCCCGTCACACCTTCAGAGACATGTTCTCCCCCGGAAACTGTGTTGAACGTGGAACAAATGGCTATTGCTACGTGCAAGAGGGAGAACATTGTGGGAATCATTCTGATGTCATTCACTTAGTTAGTCCTCCCCCCCCCCCCCCCCCCCCTGCAGCTCTTGAATGTTTTAAAATCAGGTGGCAACTTTATTAGAGAGCTGGCCGACTTCTGCGTCAGAATTGATTCAGTGACGTGTAGCTAAAGGCCCGCAGGCAACTCTAAAGGATCAACTGTTCTGTTTTTGGATCCCAGAGCCCAAAGACACAGAGTTGCTTTAGGGTTAATGAACCGTCATCTTTGTCAGCACACTATTTGCTCATTAGCGATCGTAAAGTGACACAAAGTGTGGGGAAGGGGACAATGTGGTCAGTGCACTGGATAAATATGTGGTTAGTATATATACTGTATATATTACGAACTGTTACTAATTAGCTACTGTAGTAAGTCCGCTTCAGGTCTCTTCAAAACCTCACAAGTGTCGACTACTTTCGTAAACATTTAGGAGGATAATAGCAGTGAAAGTCTTTCCAGGTTGGATCAAAACACTGATTGTTTTGAAAGCTGTCTTTGTACCTGTTTGGAGCTGCGACTTGAGTCGTCAAACCTCCAGTATCATGTTCTGTTTTCGGCACTGAGCCCACAGAAGTGTCCGGAAATGAGAAAACACATCAGAATCTGAAGTCTGCTTCACACCAACTCTGGGGCTCACCTGAGATCAAAGGTCGATCTTTAATGTAGGTTTGTTTGTCAGTTTGAACACGTTTCAGTCAGAATCTGTGGTATACATTTTACATCTACGAATACAGTTCAAAGTACTTTGTAAGGTGATAAAAACAGCAAGATCAAAAGTTTGTCAATCAAATAAATATATGTGTTTGTTTGTTCTTGTGTCTGTTTGTTTGTTTGTTTGTTTGTTTGTTTGTGGTTTACAGTCAGTAAAGGGAGGGGTAGTTTGTAGGTGTTTTTTGCGGCGGAAGTACTTCAGGAAACTTTCGTCATCATCCGGGTGACCGGCCGGTCACAGAGGATCCAAGATGGCGACTCACATGTCGAGGTGTAAAACCTGGAGTCGCGTTCAAAGGTAGATTTGGGTTTAACAAATTAACGCTCTTGAGTCAGCGCCCCACTCGAGTTAAAAAATAAATAGCTGCACCCGCAGTAATGCCGGTGTCGTGTCTCTCCCCGACCTCCGCAGCGTCACAACCGCCCCACGTCCTCCTCACCACGATTAGCTCGCTGAGTTAGCTCGATGCTAAGTGCTAGCCGTAATAAAAAAAAAAAAAAGGAGCTGGTGGTCTCGCTGTCAGACTGGTTAATGTGACGTCACGATGATTTAAGTCACCGGCATTTGACTTTATTTAGCATCGAGACGTTGTATTTTATTTTGTGGTGATTTAGCTGGACTCTTCCCGTTCTATTAGACTTTTGATTGACACGCAAAGCTTCTTGGTTGTCAGTTAAAAATATTAAGGCTCATATTTGGATCAATGTTTTGAGAAATGTGAACATAGTAATACTAATTATGTGTTGAATGAACACCTGGTTTACCTGGTCAGCGGAGTAAACGGCTTTGGTGTCAGCCGCAGTAGTGAATATGATTTATTGCTGTCCCGTTACTTTATGTCATGCTATGTGACTATTTTTCACTTCATGTAATTGCCCATGTTTTATCATAATTTACCGTTTTATACTATATTGTGTTAATGCAGTAACACTGCATTGTGTACTTTATGTGTGAAGGATTTATTGCAGTACTGTCGTATTAATGCTGCTTTAGCTAGGTGTACCTAATAAACTGGCAACTGGGTTTAATTGCTGCATTGTTTATTCCTTTTATGTTCCGTGTTTGACTGCAGTGCATAGCCCAACTTAACAATGCATAACACTATAGAAAGTAGCTGAAAGGTTACAGATACATTCAATTAAATTATTCTTTACTTTTATGTTGGAAAAGTAAAACAAATACTGTTGGAGCAGAACCTACAAAATCGTTAAAAGTTTATGAAATAAAACATTAAAGTTTAGGGACAAAGTCAGAGGCATCAGACACTAAATATGTAATGTGTGGGAACTGTTTCGACCATCGTCCAGTAGCTGAACTGATCATGAGAAGAGCTGTATAAGGTTGATGGTGGCTTACCACCTCAATCAAACAATCCTGAAGGCTACCGTAGCTCAAGTTATGGGTTTGAACACTGTTTTCATCACCTATTGTTGATAAAAAACATGTTTAAAGGAACATTGCTTTGTTTTTCTCAAAGGTTTGGGATCGCAGCCTACAGAAAATACAGCAGTGGTAGCCGATACCCAAATATCTCCCTGTCTGAACCGCTGCCTGGGATCCCCAAACCACTATTCGCATCTGGAGATGGTCTGGAAAAATACGAGACCAGGATCACGACTCTAGAAAACGGCCTCAAAGTCGCTTCCCAAAACAAGTTTGGTCAATTCTGCACAGTTGGAAGTAAGTTGCATCAAATATATGCACTTCATAACATCCGCTTGTCTCTGGGATCTGGCTCAAGTGGATACAAATGTGTTTGTTTTCTTCCTTATTTAGTTTTAGTAAATTCTGGATCCAGACATGAAGCAAAGTATCCGAGTGGAGTAGCACACTTCATAGAGAAACTCGCCTTTTCTGTAAGTAAAGCACAGTAAAGACCAGTAAAGTGAAAAGTCAAGGATGTTGAGCCAATTGAAATGATGTCAACCTTTTTTTTTTTTTTTTTTAATCTTCAGTCCACAGCTCAGTACGGGAGCAAAGATGAAATTCTCCTCACGTTGGAAAAACACGGAGGGATATGTGACTGCCAGACGTCGAGGTACGTCGACCTCGGTGTTATAAAAGTAATGTTTGTGTATTGTTACCTTCCATTTGGGAGAGAGGCCTTTCTACTGATGCAAATACGGCTGTCGTTTGTGTGACGCATGATTTGTTTTGATGTGCAGGGACACCACCATGTATGCAGTGTCTGCGGAGGTGAAGGGTCTGGACACGGTGGTCAGCCTTCTCTCTGATGCTGTTCTCCAGCCTCGCCTGCTGGGTAAGTCCACTAAGTCTTACTCGCTTTTTAATTTGCTTTTTTAAATTTTTTATTCCAGTTGAATTTCTACTTTTATTTATTTACCTTATTCTTATTGCTGTTTCAATCTATTTTGCACCGGTATCGTTTTTAATTGCCGTTCTTCTGTTGTAATCTTTGATCAAACTCTGGCACAAGAATTTCCTTCGAGATTTAATGAAGTTCGAGCTTATCCTATTTTCTTAATTTGAACTAAATTTAACTTAACTCAATTTACAAATCAATGGCTACTGTGTCTGTGTTTGTCTACATGCAGATGACGAGATCGAGATGACCAGAATGGCCGTACGCTTTGAGTTGGAAGATCTAAACATGAGGCCAGACCCTGAACCTTTACTCACTGAGATGATCCATGCTGTGAGTCACACCAGTGGTTTAAAGCTTCATGGATATTATTAAAAAATAAGAATCAGTTAATCGAGTAGTAAACATTTTGATTGGTTAATTATGTTTAATTGTTTAGTATAAATGCTGGCAATACTCATCAGAAGTTACCAGAATCTCAGGCTACCTTTTTTGTAGAAAAAAAAAGATTTTCATAATAGTGAAACCGTACGTTACATTTTCAACCTTTCAACAAAAGAAACATAAAATTACAAGTTAATTAAACTATACCCATCATCACAACAGACTCTCTCCAGTCGCTGCAGATATCTCGTAGTCATTATTTGCTGACGATCGCTCCTCGTCCTCGCGGTGTGGACACAATGAAAAACGCCGTTTCTTAGAACTATAATAAAGTTCCTCCGGTCTGAAAACCACCTTTTTACTGTTTGTTTCCAGGCCGCATATCGAGGCAACACCGTCGGACTGCCTCGCTTTTGTCCTGTGGACAACGTGGACAAGATTGACAAGAACGTGCTTCACAACTACCTGCGTAACTACTACCGTCCCGAGCGGATGGTGCTGGCGGGCGTGGGCATCGAGCACGAGCAGCTGGTGGAATGTGCCAGGAAATACCTGCTGGGCGCCAAGCCGGTGTGGGGGACAACGGCCGTGGCCAACGTGGACCTCTCTGTTGCGCAGTACACTGGTGGCATCGTCAAGGTGATTTATTGGGTTTTTATTGTTTAGAAGTTATGTTTGTTGCTGCTATGAGTCCTGTATGTTGTCTCCAGGGAGCATTTATCAGGAAAGACAACAAGAACGTTTTTATCGGGAACATTTTAGAATTAAAGGTGGGGGGGGGAACTGATGTATGCAGTTAGTCTAGAAGGATAATAACCTCTTCTTTTATTCTGTTAGATGGAGAAGGATATGTCAGATGTGAGCCTTGGCCCCACCCCGATCCCAGAGCTCACCCACATCATGATCGGCCTGGAGAGCTGCTCCTTCCTGGTGGGTGTTTACGGCGCCTGGCTAACCCCGAAGACTCTCAAATCGGGTGTCTGATGCATAAATATATAGAAAATGTTTTCTCTTCGCAGGAGGACGACTTCATCCCACTCGCGGTGCTCAACATGATGATGGGTGGAGGTGGCTCCTTTTCGGCAGGAGGACCCGGGAAAGGCATGTTCACCCGCCTCTACCTGAACGTGCTCAACAGGTGACCGTCTCGCAAACATCATCATTCTAAGCAGGGATGCACGCGACTATTAAACTTGATAAAACTTTGCTCGCCTCACTAGTCACCACCAGAAATACTGGTAGGCTAGGCTTATCATTTTATGAATGTACACATTTTAGTTACATATTCACATGCTGTCTCAGCTCTTCTTGTAGTTTGAGGCCATAAAGTTATGTTGACAATGTTTACTGAGGCAATACATCAAGTGAGAAGTAGAGTCATTTTCTCGAAGACCACCATGCAATCAGACTTCTTTTTTTGCTACCGGAGGAGTCGCCCCCTGCTGGCCAGTAGAGAGAATGCACGTTTTAAGTCACTTCTGCATAGGCTTCCTTTGGCAGAACCGGAGATCGCCGCCTGACTTAAACTAGCTTACCAGCTAGCTAGCTAGCTAGCGACGGAGCTTTTCAATAGAGCCATATTCTTACTGGGCGACCGCAGCAGATGCATATTGATTTCAGCAGCATTTAAAATAAGTTTTTGGTTGTTGAACAATGTGACTAACGATTTATAACGTTTAACCTTATGGATTAAACTGTGCTCAATTTTAACTGTTTTCTGAGGGTTTTCTTACTTTTAGACGAGTCAACTATTCGAAGCTTTAACTTCCTTTTAAACGTCAAGGACATTTAGTCGTCGGGAACATCCCTAATTGTTAGTCACCAATGTAACGCCAGTCTGTTTCACTGATCGTGTTTCCTTGTCTGTTGTAGGCATCATTGGATGTACAATGCCACCGCCTACCATCATAGCTATGAGGACAGTGGTCTGCTGTGTATCCATGCCAGTGCGGACCCCAGAC
>NC_046974.1:6037140-6057140 GCF_009769545.1 Cyclopterus lumpus
CAACTACTGATTATATCTCTCCTATCTACTGTAACCTTGACAACGCATTGTGTAACTTTACAATTACAGTGCGCATGCAAAAAGAAAATACCCTCCTTCGTAAAGGTTTTTCATTTTATTACATTTTTATTTAACTTTATATGATTTCTTTTTACTTTTTTTTTACATAAATCATCGGATGCCTTTTCATGTGTATAAAAAGTAAATTAATTTACCCTTTAAAGCAGTGGTTCTCAAATAGGGGGTATGTATGTGTACCCCTGGGGGTACATGAGATTAAAACAAATATATATTTAAAATTAGCCTCCATTCCAAAATCCATTAAAGGATAGTTATTTAATAAATATTCAATAAAATATAAGTGTATAAGTGCTAAAAGAATATTTCACAGGGGGTACATCACTGAAAAAAGGTTGACAACCACTGCATTAAAGGGATGTGCCTACATCATCACTGATCACATGGTGTTACAGGCTCAATTGAGAGCACCTGCGTGCAGTGGAGAGGTTCCAGTTGATTATAAATACACCTTTACTTCGTCTGGCTCCAACTACACCTTTACTTCGTCTGGCTCCAACTACACCTTTACTGCGTCTGGCTCCAACTACACCTTTACTTCGTCTGGCTCCAACTACACCTTTACTGCGTCTGGCTCCAACTACACCTTTACTGCGTCATGGCTCCAACTACACCTTTACTGCGTCTGGCTCCAACTACACCTTTACTGCGTCTGGCTCCAACTACACCTTTACTGCGTCTGGCTCCAACTACACCTTTACTGCGTCATGGCTCCAACTACACCTTTACTGCGTCTGGCTCCAACTACACCTTTACTGCGTCATGGCTCCAACTACACCTTTACTGCGTCATGGCTCCAACTACACCTTTACTGCGTCATTGCGTCATGGCTCCAACTACACCTTTACTGCGTCATGGCTCCAATTACACCTTTACTGTGTCATGGCTCCAACTACACCTTTACTGCGTCATGGCTCCAACTACACCTTTACTGCGTCATTGCGTCATGGCTCCAACTACACCTTTACTGCGTCATTGCGTCATGGCTCCAATTACACCTTTACTGTGTCATGGCTCCAACTACACCTTTACTGTGTCATGGCTCCAACTACACCTGTACTGCGTCTGGCTCCAACTACACGTTTACTGCGTCATGGCTCCAATTACACCTGTACTGCGTCTGGCTCCAACTACACCTTTACTGTGTCTATGGCTCCAACTACACCTGTACTGTGTCATGGCTCCAACTACACCTTTACTGCGTCATGGCTCCAACTACACCTGTACTGCGTCTGGCTCCAACTACACCTTTACTGTGTCTATGGCTCCAACTACACCTTTACTGTGTCTATGGCTTCAACTACACCTTTACTGTGTCATGGCTCCAACTACACCTGTACTGCGTCATTGCTCCAACTACACCTTTACTGTGTCATGGCTCCAACTACACCTTTACTGTGTCATGGCTCCAACTACACCTTTACTGTGTCATGGCTCCAACTACACCTTTACTGTGTCTATGGCTCCAACTACACCTTTACTGTGTCATGGCTCCAACTACACCTTTACTGTGTCATGGCTCCAACTACACCTGTACTGCGTCATGGCTCCAACTACACCTTTACTGCGTCATGGCTCCAACTACACCTTTACTGCGTCATTGCGTCATGGCTCCAACTACACCTTTACTGCGTCATGGCTCCAATTACACCTTTACTGTGTCATGGCTCCAACTACACCTGTACTGCGTCTGGCTCCAACTACACGTTTACTGCGTCATGGCTCCAATTACACCTGTACTGCGTCTGGCTCCAACTACACCTTTACTGTGTCTATGGCTCCAACTACACCTGTACTGTGTCATGGCTCCAACTACACCTTTACTGCGTCATGGCTCCAACTACACCTGTACTGCGTCTGGCTCCAACTACACCTTTACTGTGTCTATGGCTCCAACTACACCTTTACTGTGTCTATGGCTCCAACTACACCTTTACTGTGTCTATGGCTCCAACTACACCTTTACTGTGTCATGGCTCCAACTACACCTGTACTGCGTCATTGCTCCAACTACACCTTTACTGTGTCATGGCTCCAACTACACCTTTACTGTGTCATGGCTCCAACTACACCTGTACTGTGTCATGGCTCCAACTACACCTGTACTGCGTCTGGCTCCAACTACACCTTTACTGTGTCTATGGCTCCAACTACACCTTTACTGTGTCATGGCTCCAACTACACCTTTACTGTGTCATGGCTCCAACTTTCAGTCTCTATTGTGCCAAAGGCTACAACATGAAGACTGAGGAACACGGCCAGCAACTTCAGGAAAAGTTGATTGAAATTAGCCTTTTCAGGATGTCTTTGTCAGGATATCTTTAAAAAAGCCACATTAATCTATTTTAATATAATGTTGCAACAAGAAAAAAAAGGTATAGGCACTGCAAAGCCTCTAGTTTCAAAAAGTTTGTAAAAAACTATGGGATAGGATATAGCGGACTGTCGTGGCTCCTGCAGGAATGACATAAACTCAGAAGTTCACACACAAGTCGGTTTACTTGCTGATTCTTTAGCTTTTCTCGCAGGTGAAGTTTGTTCGGGTCTATAAATGTTCAAACTTTCCATTATTCCGAACACTTTTATGACTTCTCGTTGGCTTAAAAAGAGCTCAGAATGCAAAAAAAAAAAAAACTGAACCTTCGCAGTTTCATGACTTTATCCTTATCTAACATTGTTCTGCTGACCGGCTGAAACCAGAGTTATGGTGAAGCTTGAGAGGAGGTTGTTTTGTCAACGATCAACTGTTGAGCCCGCCGTTTTTTCTACTACAGATGAGCGTAAGGAAACAACTAATATTTAAGTTATTTCAGTATTGCACTATTTGGAGGTCTTGTGAGAGACGGCCTTCCAATAACTATCATCCAAATCAAAGCAGCAAAGGTTAAGATCGTGACCTTTAGTCTCGGTCAGACTCCAAAAACACTTCCCGTGATGCATTAGCGTATTTACTACCTCGAGCGTCTTTAAAACTAATCAGTTTTGTTTACTTTGAGCTGCATCGTGTGTGAAAGCTGCTATTTCTTTTACTTTTGTATCATATTTCTCCGAACGATAGAAGAATCTCATAATGGAAGGAAACGTTTCAACACTTGTCATCTCCTTGTTGTCACCCGGTAACGGTTAGAGGTGAAACTCTATCTAAACCCGCAGTTAGAAAATGTAAAACTATAAATAAACCTGTCACCCGTGTCGCTCTTTCCCACCTGTGCATGACAGCCGCTTACCTGTGTGAAGCTGCTCAGACTGCGTTCACAACCACCTGATGGGAAATTTTTCCGTTTCTGTTGACTCAGCAAAAGTCAGCATTTATTTATCGTAGGAGAAGATCCAAACCTGCTGCTTCCCAGGCTTTTGTCGGGTTGTAAAGCTCGGATCCAAAACACTGAAGCGCTCAGCTTCTGGACTAAAACTGCATTTGGGCGATTTGGTTTCTCTTTCCTATTTGTTGTTGTTGTTGTTGTTGTTTTTGTTGTTGTTGTCGAAAAAAAACCTTCCATGAAGTAACAAAGATAATGCTTGCACCAGAAGTTTGTTAGTCTGTATCTTTTGTGGTGCCTTAAAAGTTTTAAAACCAGGACTGGGCCCGAAACAATGTTTCAGGTTTTCTAATTCATTTTAATGAGTTGGTGCTCATCTTTGAAACAATGTTTCAAAGTTTTGCAACGTTAGCTCATAAACTCAGCTGGTGGACAGTAGTTACATGTTTATTGATTGTTAGATATAGTTAAAAATGAAATCTTTCATGTATTTCTTTTTTGTATAACCACGTGTGTCAGATATTTCATTTGAGGAAAAAGTGCAACAGTGCAAAAAAGCACTATAAGTAAATGTGTTGCATTGAAAATACACACGAGTGCAAAAGTGGAAAAGTACGAGCATCAAAAGCAAAAGTACTCCTTGAGCCAAATGGCCCATTTTAGAAATCATATATATATTTATAACTGAATTATAATTAGTGGCTGCAGCTGGTACAAGTGAAGCCAATTGACTTGAACATAAGTACAGTACTTGAGTAAATGCACTTTGTCACATCACACATGGAACACTTAAGCGTAGGTAAAGTATACTTGTATGTCTAAGAGGTATTTAACAGTCTTATTAACATTTCTTTAAAATGTAAAGTCTTCTCACAGTGTTCAACAGTTGGGATGCTGAAGACATTATCTGCCTTATAAGCCACATATAGCTTTATATCAGTTAGTTATACTGCCACTATATAGTTATACGTTATAGAGCATCTTCGGTTCAAGCTAACTTTTTAATTTAATGCATAAATACTGTGTCCTCCCCCTGAAGAACAACCTTCCAGGTTGAAATGAGTTATTATAGGGACTTATTGTTTATGTTAGTTAGTTAAGTTTGTGTAATGCTCTAGCTATACCTGCACTTTACATTAATAATAATAATAATAATAATAATAATAATAATAATAATAATAATAATAATGCATTGAATTTATATAGCGCTTTTCGTGATGCTCAAAGACACTTCACACAATTATAACATCCCAAAAGCTAAAAGAAGAAAACTAAAATACAAGTAAAACATATAAAACAAATAGGGACTTTCTCAGTCGCTCGGACCCTAATAAATAAAAAATAATAAAAACATGGAGCAAACAATCACACATTACAGTAAAAGCAGTTCTGAACATTAGGCTCCACGATAAGTGTGCGACTTAAAAAAAAAAAAGAGGAAAGAAAAAAGAAAGTGATAAAACAAACAAACAAAAACAAAAACAACAACAACAACTCTATCTGTTCATCGAGTTGTATACGGCGTGTGCCTGTCTGGGAACAAGTGTGTGTGTGTGTGTGTGTGTGTGTGGTTTTGTGTGTGTGTGTGTGTGTGTGTAAAGAGTAACGCCCCCCCCCCCCCCCCCAGATGCAGCCGACGGAGGAGCGCGTCCCCTCCAGTCATTTCCAACCCTGGAACTGGAGTGACAACATCTCGTGCTTGTCACTTTCTCTCCGTGGATCTTACTGGAGGATGACCTGAACGTCTGCGCGTGCCCCCCCCCCCTCTTTTTTTTTTGTTTTTAACACACATTCTTTCTTTTTTTTAATTCATCTCACGGAGAGGAAGACACACTATCGGATCTATGAAAAAGCCCACGTGGATTTGTACAACCATTTTAAACCAGAAGGAATGCATATTTTCTTTGTGAAACTAACTTTCTTGTTGTCGCTGATAGCACTAACACGAGGTGAGTGGCGCGCACGCGCGCGGGGGGGGGGGGGACAAGGGACGGGACGGGACGGGGTCGAATCTCACTTTTCTGGATCGATAATGTCATAACGTGTAATTGTATGGTTATACACTCTTTAAAACTCAAGAGTGGACTCTCGACGTGCCACTTGTTGCGTCCGCTGCTTTTGAGAAGTGCGACTGAAGTCTCGCAAACTTCTCTCGACTCATCCTGCAGGTTTCATCACTTTGCTTTTTTAAATTCACGGGGATCCACTGTAATTGCTTTATTTCGTGCACCCGTTGACGTCATCGTTAAACGCGGTGCAGACTGGATCGAGTCAATGCTTTTTGACACTGCACTGGTCCAGCTAACACTGCACTTAATTCCCCCCACTAGCATATACACACACACACACACACGCACACACACACACACACACACACACACACACACACACTCGTGGCTTTGCAGTTTGGATTCAAAGCAAGCGGTCTTGTGTGTGTGTGTGTGTGTGTGTGTGTGTGTGTGTGTTTTTTTTAAATGTTGTATTATTGCAAAGCTGTGTTACTCCCCAAATGGCACATTCTCTCTGGGACAGCTGCAGACTGGAAAGCATGCAACTGCCAAACCAGTGTCAAGTCCCCCCTGTTCACCAGAAGAAGAAAAAAAAAAAAAAAGGTGGCAAGAGTCACACCTAGACCTCACATTTATGGAGGAGGACATGTGCCACTTGTACACCCCCAGGAAAACAAATATGTGCTGCATTAGATAGACTGTGATTTGAAAACAAAAAACTGGGTTGCTTGAAAGTTCCTTAAAAAGTTTCTGCAGGTGTATTAAAACTTTCCATCCGCAGGTCTAAGATGCTCCATGCCCACGGAGTCGTGTTTGAACCATGGGAGGTGTGAAGCAACTCCAGATGGCAACGGGGAGTGCAAGTAAGCCTTCGACATCTGTGTTTCCACGTCTGCTTGACTTGTGGGGAGGAATACCTGCACAGGAGATTTGTGTGAATGTGGAATTTGACATGACTCAGACTTTTGGTTGACGTGTGAGGTCTGTAAAAAAAAAAAGAAGAAAAAATTGCACACACCAGTGTTGCTATTTCTGGGAGGCAAATGGTCCGAGAGCTGAGACAGAAATGAGTGGACATTGATGAGGACAGGGGTCATTTGGGAGAGAGAGAGAGAGAGAAAGAGTGTGTGTGTGTGTGTGTGTGTCTGTGTGTGACTGTGACTGCCACCACACTCTCCCGTCTGCAGCCAAACTCTCGCAGCCCTTAAATCTTGCTTTTCTTTTCTTTCACGGAGCGACAGCTGTGGTTGCCAGAAGCTCGGCCACCATTGTTCTCCGCTGCGATTAATTCTGTGTGACTAATCTGGGTGAGGCTTCCCAGAGAGACCCTCAGACCCTGTCCTCCTACTCCCCCCCCCCCCCCCCCCCCCCCACACACACACACACACACACACACACACACACACACACACACACACACACCACAACCCCTCCTCTCTCCTGGGATTGTGTCCCTTCCTCAATGGCCCTCAGTGCTCTCTCTCGCTCCCTCTCTCTCTCATTCCCCTGGACAGATGGCATCGGGTGGTTGTTTTTTAACCTGCTTACAAAATGTTGTGTCTTTTTTCTTCATATTTCTAGATGTTTGTAGTCCACACGTAAACCAATAAGCTCCATCTTTTGCCCAGAACTCTCCCTTTGACTTTTGACAACAATAGCTTACTTTGCGCTCGGCTCTATTTCCATCCGGGCTTGAGCAGCGGCAGCAGCCAGTGTCACCGTACTGTCGCAGAGATCGTTGGCCCCCGGTTGGGGTCACGGCTCCCAAACTGTAAGACGGCCAGGGCGCCGCCATCTTGGCCCCCCCCCCCCCCCCCCCCCCCCCCCCCCCCCCCCCCCCGCCACATCTTAATTTGGTCTGCTCGTGTTATTCACCCCCTCAGCCACCCCTCCTTCCCCCTCCCCGCCTCCTCCTCATTGGGCAACAAAGCCATCATTGTGCCTCCTGCGCTGTCCTCCTCCACCAGACTTCGCCAATTAAACACGGAGATGGACGTCCCCGCAGTTTTCAAAAGGGTTTGAGCGCGCAGCGGCGTTCTAAAGTGTGTTTGAGACGTCGCTGCGTTGGGGGCGTGGCGGGGGGGGGGGGGGGGGGGGGGGGGGGGGGGGGGGAGAGTTTAGGTTCACCAAGTTCCAAGTTCAGGCAGCAAAATACTCTTGGAGAAACTTGTTAACGATTAGTCCATTAATCCTTACATTGATGTACCATATTTACCTTCCAGTCATGAACCTGGTCTCTTCGGAGTTCAAGAAGGCAAAACAGTTCATTCTTGCCTATTCTATTTGGTTTAGTGTCGTGTTTAACGTGCATTCCTATGACTCGAGGCCCTTAAACGATTTTACACTGAAAGAATCGTGCGGCTCTCTGTTTTCCAACGACGGGACGTTTGCCGGTGAGGTTTCAAGTGGTTGTGGGAGCCAACGTGTGTGGAAATGACTTTTGTTCTAAAGTCGAGATGAATATCGTTCACAAAATCTCTTTTAAAGCAACGTTAAGATATGTTCTCCTGTTGTCGTGAAGCCTGAGTTTGTGGTACTTTCAATGTTACCGGTAGGATCCAGCAAAGATGCAAAATGGGTAGCGTCTTTCCTTCGACCCTCCCTGGTCTTTCAAACTCCACCCTCCCAGTTTGTAATTAAAGTTATGTAACATCTCAATCCCCTGACCACATTAACCCAGATGTCATCCCCCGGGATTATTTGGTCAGATCCATCAAATACATTATACTGGACTGTTTTAGGCGTAATCCTCGACTCGGGCTCAACCAGTAACCCGGGTTCACTAACGTCCCTCCGCAGGGTTCATTCGGTTAAAGACAAACGAGTTAATTGATATATTTGTGGTATCAAGCTCGGGCCGCGGAGATTAATTTTTTTCCCCTCATTCTCGACGGGGACACGACGTGGTTTTTCGCCGCTCTTGAACTCGAGTGTTGTGTCGACGTCAAGCAAGTGTGATTGGATGCTCACAGTTTTATTTAGTCCGACAGAGATGCCTACTTGACGTGCCATACCATGAATACCACCTCCCTCTTCATATCGGGCCCTCCCCGGGTCTTGTGAGATCCCGACTGAAGTTTATCTCCAAAAGGGGGCTCAGAGGTCGGCCTCTCATTTAGTGCCGAGGCTTGGCAGCAGGAGCGAGCAGTGACGGAGCCGAGCCGATCTGGACCAAGAAGAAAAATGACTCGCGAATTCCATCGGCGCACAATGGGCCCCCGAAATCAAAGCGGCTCTCTTCTCACGGAGAGAGATGAGAGATGTCCCGGCGACGACGGACGCCGCCCGAAGAGATCACAAACTTTCAGCGCCGGTTCGGCCCGACGCGATGAAACGAATGCGACTCGACAGCGCGTTGAACCCCGGAGTCACGTGGTTGTTTAGGTCCTCGAGTTTGTAATGCATGAGGCCAGACCGGAGGCCTGCAAGCATATTGCAGAGACAAAACTGGAGCAAATGCTCTCCAAAACGTGTAGACTTAAAAAAACTTACTCCGTTATAGTGTGAGACATTAAAATAGGCTCTTTTCTTTTTAAAAAGTAATCACTTTTAACTGTTGTCTTGCGACCCAGGAACTTTAAAGGAAGTACACATTAGTCACATTAGGTACAAAAGATACAAATAGAATAGATGAGTAAAATCGGTCCGTGCATTCATCTCTGTCAATACTTACAACTCGATATTTAAGGTGTTGGTGCCCGCGACACATGGCTAAAATACTCTTTCTGTAGATGCTTCTCTTCCGTATTCTTGTGAAAACATATAATTTATATGATTGAGATTTTTTTTTTTTTTTTTTTTCAATGTTGGGGTGAGGGGGCTGTTTTCAGACTTTAGCTCCTCTCTTGATTCAATGTGCGGCGACTGCTACAGTATGCAACCACTTCAATGAAAGTGAGCCCTTGTTCTGGGGATTCCTTAATGGCACCTCTGTTCAGGCTCTGGTCAGATGAGTCTATCTCAACCCCCTCACCACCACCACCCCCCCAACCCCACCCTCTACGCATCCATTCAGAGTCAGGAAACAGCCTCAGAGTGGCCCGAGGGAAGAAAAGGTGCCGTATCTGATCATATCATCGCACAGCGAGAGACACAGAGCGCGAGGCTTTTATATGGCCGCCGCCGCCGCCGCCGCTGGTGTTGGGTTCCCCGTTGGCAAGAGTCCGGCCGGTGAGAGGGCTGATCGTCAAGAGTGTTCTGGCTCAACGAGGTGACTCGGTGCTGGGGAACTTTGCCGCAAAGGATTAGTGATATTTGAGCCTCCCTCGTTGGCATATGCCAAGACAAATCACATAAACCTTGACTGCAGAGTGAGAAGACTGACAGCATGTGTGTGTGTGTGTGTGAGACAAAGACACTGGGGTATACTCCAAAACCACACTTCCTCTTTCTGCCAGACCACCTGTCTGTCGCACAGCAGCATCCCCCATAATACCCATGATTACTTGTGGTTTTGCCCAATTCAGCTCAAACACAGGCACAGATTGACTTTGTCTGCCAGGTGTGCTCTGTAGCTTTCAGTCGCCGCTGGTGCACACTCGCTCTCGGGGTATTTAGGAGAATGGAGCGTGATGGCTTTGTGGTTCAGTAAAGCAGTGATGCAGATTGTGAGACTGATGACAATCACGGTATCTTATTCCACACAGAGGAAAAGATTCCTTCGGCCTCATAAGTTACAACACTTACAAGTCGCAGTGTTTAAGTCGGGATTACTTGATGATAATAACATATTTTGAGGGGTTTTCTCAAATTCAGGCAGACATGAGGCACATATTTAGTTTAAATAGTGATTTACACTTTCCAAGGATGTCATAATCTTCGTGAAGAAGCGTCCCTAAATCAGTTTAAAACGTACAAGTCCAGAACTTTTTTTAAACGTTCAGTATTACAGTAACCCAGTTATGGTTGATGGGTACAAAAAGGAACTGATAATAGCTTATTCGGCATACTTTTAATGCTGCCAATTTTGCTCAAATGTAAACAAATATAGGCTAAAATAAAAAATATTCTGTTACATTGTGTGTTACATTATATTTACTGATGATTTCTCAGTCAACTCTGTCTGAACTTTAGCTGCTGGGCGGCTCCTTTAACCAAAACTATCTGCTGGCGTTAGCGGTTTACTGTTTTACTGTTTATTATGACAATGTTTTTGAGCAGATTATACTTACATTTATATTTTACAATAACCGTATTGGATATCGAAAACAACCCAAAGTGGCATTTCAACCCTTAAAAAAAAACTCAATTTGCCGAAAGCGAAGTTTGGGCAAACTCACAAAAAAATAAATGTAAAAACTGTGCCGCTTATTCAATCCGGCAGTTGAATCCTGGTTTTGGTTTATCGGGGACCGGGAGGATGAAGCGACGTGACACGTCGTTGGCGTGCTCTGGCTCTGGCGGACGACGGCGACCACCTGAGTGTCCGGTTGCACCGTCGGATACACCTTCAGACACCCGTAAAGCCCCAAAGTGGTTCCCAGCCTCGTAAAGTCGGCAGTGGCAGAAGTCATTAGAGCTGCTAAGACTCTCAAGACACACACACACACACACACACACACACACAGTGTGACTCTTTCCCATGGGCTGGGTCCATATCGGTCTCTAATGAAGGCTGCCAGATGTGGGGCCGGCCAGGTCAGCTCTCCTGTGCGATTAGAGAGGAAGGAAAAGATGGACGACCTAAGGAGAGGGAAAGAGGGACAGCGCTTCCCCTGTAATTTATGTCGCCGGTGGGTGATTTTGGTAGTAACTTCGGCTTCATCTCCACAACAAACAACAACAACCCCCGTTTGTGGGGGGTTTCTTGCCAACTTTGGTTTTTAGTGGAAGAGCTTATTTTCATTTCACGAGACTCTGAATTATTCAAGCGTGCATTTCGCTGTCGATTCTCGCCACCGGCGGTGGCCGAGTTGTCACAGCGGTTAGCCACAAAATGCTGCTGGGAAAACACAAGAGAGGGAAAAAAGAGAGAGATGGAAGTGTGGAGGAAAGGAGAGGAGGAGAGAGCCCCCCCCCCCTCCCTTAGGGCAACGCTTTAAAAACAGATCAGACCAGGCTAAAGGGGACTTAAACCAGGCACAGAACCAAACAGCAAGGAAATGAGTGGAGCGACCGATATATAAAAAAAAAAGTTTTCTAAAATCTGCATATCCTCACGTAGATATCTGAGTACGAAGCGAAAACAAAAATAAATGTAGTGGACTTTCCAGGAGCTGTGTTTGTTTGCACTCAACTGCCTTTTGGGTGCTTTCACGTTCACTTATACCTCTAAGTAAAGTGGTCGAAGCTGTTGGCTTGTTGCCAGATCAGACTTTATTGTAGATAAGTGAACATGAGTTATTCACTGTCATTAAATATCCAAAATAGGTGGGCCGAACAAAGAATAATCCTAAAATAATCTTATTTATGTCATTTACAGCAATGGAAACCAGACAGCGATTCTGTCTCCCACAAAGCTTTACAAAACCCAATAATTGTATAAATGCACAACCTAATTCACTAAGCTTCTTAAAATGGATACAGATTGAGGTCTGTACAGCTGCCAAAATCTGCACGCTCCCTCCAGGTTTTTTTAAATGTATTTATTTATAAACAGTGCACATGTGTAGCCCACATATTATACGTTCAAAGCCTCCGTCTGTGTGCGACCTCCGAAAGATGGCAGATGGCAGATTGGCCCGACACTGAGGGAAAAAAAAAAAAAAAAACCTTCAGAGTGACGCCTGGCCAAAGGGTCAGATGTCACCACAACATCTGCTGCGGGGCTCGAAGCCGCCGCCCCGGGCCCCTGTTATGCATCCCATCAGTGTCGCGGACCTGTTGCCACGGGCTACCGCGGCAGGCAATAGAAGAAGAGAAGTGAGCGCAGGAGGGGGGGGGGGGGGGCCACTGAGGGATGACAGAAAGGATAATAACAGTATATAATTCCGCCGTCATACGATACCTCCCCCCCCAAACGCCTGATATTTGCTCAGCTTCTGGTTCGCGCCCCTCGTTTCATGTCTCCTTTATTTACCTTTTCCAGCGGCCCGGTTTACCTGCTGCTGTCGAGATTACGCCGCTCGCCATGGCCGGCAGATTTCGCTTGTTGAAGCAGCTGCTTTTTTTCTCTCTGTTTGTTTTGAATACAGCCCGAGACTCCATAAAAGAGTCGTTGAAGATCTTTTGTCTTACCCCCCCCCACACACACACACACACACACCCTTCCACACCCTCCACACCCACCGCCACCTCTTGCTGAGAGCGTGTATTTGACGGGCTCTCGTCAAGCTAAAGAGCAAACTGTGAGCATTCTTCAGCCTCGCGCTCCAGTTGACTTACGGTTGAGCACCTTCGGCTCAGGAGCGTGTTTGCACAGAGCGTCCACGTGCACCGAGGCGAAGGCCGCGGCGTCTCGACTCCCTGTTTGTCTTTCGGGCCTCGGTGTGAGACGCCGGGTGTCGATTTTTTTCTTTCTTTTTTTCCCAAAAGGAGCCGCAGAAAGCGAGGCTGCCCAGCGAGAATCAGCACAGGGGAGACTCTTTAGAGTAAAACTCCCAAATTCCATCGGAGCTGGCAACCCCCCCTCCCTTTTCTGTCTTTCTCCCCTTGGAAACCCAACCAAAACCAGTTCCAGCTTCCTTTCTCTCCAGACTCCTTTGTTTGTGCTTGCGCTTGTATGTGTGTGTTGTTTGGATTTGAAGCTTTTTCTTTTGCCTCGCGCTAGGCCTCAAACGCCGCAGAGCGACTTGGACACGCAGGCTTCAGGGGGGAGTGAGCAGCAGTCAGTTCGAGACTTATAAATCCCGAGGAAGTAGCACCGAGGGGAACGAGCGGATGCCAGCGACCGTACGACTTTGAACAGAGGAAGTGAAAGCAATAATGAGAAAAAAATGCAGGGATGAGCCATTATATAATGAAAGACGAGACAAGTTTTTTTTTTTTTTTTTTTGTAGAGGAGGTATAACAGCTGAATACGCCCGGCCTGTGGTCAACTCTGAATGGGGAGGAAAAACAATGGGCCCACTCATCCTTCGCTCTCCCTTTCCCCTCTCTCCGATCATCCTCGCTCGCTCTTCACTTCTCTGCTAAATAGTGAGGGGAAAGGAGGGAGGGGAGGAGGGGGAGGAGATTCAGATTCCAACACTGTACAAAATGTCCAACCCCGACAAGCTTGATTCTGGAAATATATTTACTTTAATATCATTTGGATTAGTTTTTTTTAAACGGGGAACCACACACTAACTCAATAGTATTCAGAAAAACAAAGTCCAACTGACTAATTCGGACTAATTCTTAAGTTAATAAACCTGGTAGTAGGATGGGGTGCCATGCAGAGGAAGGAGTCAGAGCGGTGGGAGATGGGAGGTGTTGAGGAGGGGGGAAGGTTGTAGGGGGAGGTGAATGGCCCGGGAGCAGCAGCTGCCGTCTCCTCATTAACATGCGCACCTGCTCCCTGCGTCCTTTTTTTTCTTCTTCCAGCGAGCTCGTGTGGCGCCTCGCGACCTCAGCACCCGCCACCGCTGGGACTGGACTGGACTGGCCCTCTAGCAGCCAGATCTTGAGTTTTTAAAATAGACATCTCATTTAATCAGGGTTGAGTTGTGAATTAAAGACAATATGTGACAGTTTGGAGCGAAATTTCCTATACAATCGTGACAATTGTGGCGCTGAAAGGTCAATTAAAAACAACCAACCAGGGTCGATAAAGATTAAAATATATTTTCCTTGCACAACGGAATGCAACTTACCAGAAGTGCAAATAGCAGTGTAACGTACATATGTATCGGGGGGGGGGGGGGGGGATAACTAGGAAGCGGTAGTAAAGGTATGAATAGTATGAACGTCAGATTAAGAGTCTTCTACAGTATCTACATTACTTACGGTTTCAAGTGTTTTTCCTCATCTGGGTTTAGTGTTCAATATCGGAGGCCATTTAATGACTCGACCCTTTACTGAATAATTTACTTGACTCCGCGACTTTGTAAAGAAATATAATGTATATTTATTTGCACAGGACGGCGTTGACTTTGGGCTTCTGCCGCCAGCGCTTGTGTACCCTTAATGCAACAGTGATCTTCAGGCCAAAGGCGCTCTGCGCGGTGACATGCCACCACTCACTACTGCTGTTTGTGCAGCGGGCAGCGGAGCATGTGATGTTTTCTTTTCCTCACCGCAGTCCTAAGGCTGGCTAATCCCCTGAGAGGGAGACCCCGTCTAAACACACGCCTGTTCCTGCAACCCTGTCCCTAAAACCACACACACACACACACACACATTCTGGACCCCCCCTGGGAACGTTTGGGGACATGGTCCTGGAGCCAGGCCCTCGGGGCTAACAGACTTGCTGGCTCTGGTCAGGTATTTGAGAGTGACGGCGGGTTTTACTGTTGCGGGGAAGGGCCGCTTTGATGTCGGCGGGATGTTTCGTGCACAATATTCTTTCTGCGTGAGAATAAAACGCAGAGATTTGGGTTTCTAGACATTCCGTGTGTGATTTAAAATAAAAATGTTTACCCCCCCCCCCCCCCCCCCTGTGCAGGAATTCATCCTCCACAAATCTGGCGGGTAGCGCCACCGTCTCTTCCTTTTCATCCTCTTCCCATCCTCTGCCGCCGAAGCAAATCCTCTCCGGGGAGGGACGGATAACGAGCGTTGAGGTGGGGTGGGGGGGTGGTGGGGTGCTTTGAAGTCATGTCGGGCTCGCGGCTCAAACAACGTGGCATAGACGCCGCCTTGTCCTCGGGATGAATGAGTGCTGACAAAAGGGTCAAAGCGAGCACCTCTCAGAGCCCCGAGCTGCCCGACGGTGCCACGCCGGCGGCTTTTTTTTGCCTCCTGACTTTTTAAGAAAGGGACGGATTAGGGACAAGAATTCCAAATACTGCAGATATTTCACTTCGGTGCTATTGAGTAGACGCTTTTATTTTGTAATGACCAAGCCTCCCATGGCCACCTAGCGCTGTTGACAACAGTATTGAATCTCTGAAGCTGATGCGGGAGTGTCGACTGTGGCAGATCTGGGGTTGTTGGTTTTTGGGGTCAAATGGCGCTGCAAAAAGGGCATTGGACCCTCAATGCACTGGAGCACACTGTGTCGAAGCGGTCCTGTGCTAGGCCTGGTCAAACTACCTCTAGTCCCAATTGTGACAACTTTGATAAGATATTTTTCTGGTTTTATAACATCCTTTTGCCAATGTTTGCCAATCTAGCAGGCAAATGTGTTGCAGGAGTGCTCGTGTTTAGACACCTTTTAGATGCTTGAAGGCTAGCTGTATTCCTCTGTTTCCGAAGCTAAGCTAACCGGCTAGCCCGTAGCTTCATATTTATTGTACAGACATGAGAGCTGCAAGTCACTGGAATAAAAGGATTAAGCGTATTTCTTAAAATGTTCCTTTGATCAGATATTCACAGATTCAAACACCGCAGCGGTATTCCTGAGACAACATTAAACAATAAACTAGGGTTGGTAATCTTGAGTGGAAAGAGTAGAAGAGTGCCAGAGCGCTCTTAAAAAAAAATGTATTGCCCTGAAACTCAAAAAGTTTGCTACAAAAGTTGCAAAATGTAGCAAATAATGTTGCCAAGTTGTTGCCAACATTAACTCATTAACCTCAGAAACATGGTTATTGTCGGTACTCACAGCTCTATGGTCAGACAGGTAGACAGATACTTTTTCTTTTTTTTTCACACAGCATTGGATTCATTGATTGCTGTCAGGATGTAACAATAATTTCAACAAAAATATCCCAAATGTTTTTGAAGACAATTACCAGCCCTGATTTTACCGTAAATGTTTGGCATTTTCACATAATAAACAAACAGATTAATCGGATATTACATATTGTTCTCATGGTCATTTCATGCACGCAATTGAATGTACGAAGTGTGTGTGTGTGTGTGTGTGTGTGTAAAAGACTGCACGACTGTGTAGGTATGAGTGTGTGCGTACTCTGTGTGTGTGGCCCCCTCTTTGTTGAGCCTTGCGTATCCTCAGGGGACTCCCTTCAACTCCTCTCATTGTAAATGTGTGAATGTGTCCCAGTGATCTGCAGCGGCCCTCTCTCTCTCTCTCTCTCTCTCTCTCTCTCTCTCTCTCTGTCTCTCCCTCTCTGAGCTGCGTTTATGACTCAACCTGTGAGAAACATCACAGGAGTTTGCCCCCCCCCTGCCCACCACCACCACCACCCGGTTCAGCCCACTCCGTTTTACAGCCTGAAACACATTGTTGGCAGAGGGGAAGACAACAGAAAGACGAATGTCCCGTTTTAAAGCATAGCTGCGCGTTGCCGAGTTGTAAAAAAAAACGGCGCTGTTTAAAAGAAAGGGATAGTTATTCCAGTTTGTTACCCAAGCAGCTGATTTATAAGCCCGGTAGGAAAGAAAAGGGATGACCCCGGCTAGTGTTGCCTTACCCCTGTGAACCCGTCCGTCCGTGCTCAGCTGAAAAAGAGTGGATGGGCGAAAATAGTGTTTGGGAATTCCCTTTGACCGATTCCCCTCTTTGTGATGCTAATTTTAAATGCAGAAAGAATGGACATTTATTAGTCGACCAATATATCATGCAGAAAGAAAGTTTAAAAAAAAATGTTATTAGATCATTTGGAAATTGTTTGTATTCACGATTTCTCGGCGGTTCCTCGTGATCTTTTGCTTCATAGATAATTACTTAAATGGGGGGTGGGGGGGGGGGGAGGACCAAAGATAAGAATTTTTAATCAGTCATTCTTTAATTATAAATGTCATGTTTCTTGCGGGATCAAGCTATTTGAGCTTCTTTTTTTTTCTTTTTTTTCGTTCTGTGAAGGAGAAACAGTAAAACGTAGAGTCTCAGATACGAGAAAGGAACAAATGCTGTGAACACTGTGAGATAAAGATGCACGTCACAGTCGGCATGCCGACGACGTTGCTGACCCCTCTCTCCTGTCTGTGTGTCTCCTCAGGTGCCGGGACGGATACGTGGGGAGCAGGTGCCAGTTCCGCGACCCGTGCACCAGCTCGCCGTGCTTAAACGGCGGCATGTGCCGCGCCGTGTCCAAGGGCAACACGGTGGACTTCAACTGCACCTGCAGACTGGGCTTCACCGACCACCGCTGCCTGATACCCGTCAACAACGTCTGTATCAGCTCGCCGTGTCGCAACGGAGGCACCTGCGAGCTGGAGAGTCTCAAGACGTACAAGTGCCGCTGCCCACCTGGATGGTCAGGTAACGCGCAACAATAACATATCAAGAGGTTTTTACCTTTGGGAGTTGATCATGAGACATATCTGAAGGGTTGCAAGATGATAGACAGGATAGGCAACCTATCGATCTGCCTCTTATCTTCCAAAATCCTAAATCTGTCTTTTTGTGGAACATTATCTTTGAAAGGGAGACACCCTAGGTGAATAGGGAAAAAAATTAAACTGCTAGATATCGCAATGAAACTTCCCGAGTTGTTCACTTACATTAAGGCAATATTCTTTTGTATTACAAGTTTTCTGAAAATTTATGTTTAAATATGCAAATAAGGCATTATCTTATGAAATATGTGCTAATTTACACACATTTCCAGAACATAAATCTGATCACTGGATAAAGCCGGGTTCTTTTTGTACCATTCACTTCATCAATCTGAAGCAAAAACTATTTATTAGGAATAAAGTATTACATAAATCCGGGATCAAAGAAAAACACTAATTTTGGACAAATGTACATGTTATGGAAGCAAAGTAGCTCAAAATTTCAAAACTGACCAGTGCATAGAAAACGATGTCTTTGCCTGAGATGTGTCTCCTCTCAAATCAGAAGAAACCCTGACAAAAATAAGCCGATACCAGAACACCTTTTCTCCGCGCCCTCAGGTAAGCTGTGCCAACAAGCCGACCCCTGTGCCTCAAACCCGTGCGCCTACGGCGGCCAGTGCTCCGCCATCGAGTCTCACTACATCTGCACCTGCACGCCCTTCTTCTCCGGGAAGACGTGCAAGCAGGACGTCAACGAGTGCGACGTGAGCCAGTCGCCCTGCAAGCACGGCGGGCTGTGCATCAACGAGGTCGGCAGCTACGAGTGCCAGTGCCCGCCGGAGTACACGGGGAGGCACTGCGAGAGCCGCTACCTGCCCTGCAACCCGTCGCCCTGCCACAACGGAGGCACCTGCATCCAGAGGGGAGAGACCAGCTACGAGTGCTCCTGCGTGCCAGGTAGGGAGGTGGCATCGGGGATAAGGAGGAGACGTTTATTAATGCGATGACCTTGTCACAATTGCTGCCGCGACCTGCACCGTTGTCCCCGTCCACTTATATTTCGACCCAAATTATTTCGGCGAATTAGGGAGGACGACTTCCTCTGTGCCACTTTCCGGTGTTTCCTGTCCGTGACGTTGTTATGAAGAAGAAAAAGACACGATCCTCTTGAATTAAAGTCAGTTTATCGCTCAGCTTGAATATAAATGCTTCTTCTGCCTGCTAGTTGCTGCTTTCGGGGATGATGTCATTTAAGGCGTGTGTGCGTGTGTGTGTGTGTGTGTGTGTGTGTGTTTCTGCTTTGGTGTGTCCACTGTGTGAGAGCAAGGCAGAGCAGGAAGACATCGGGGCTTATCATAAGGAAATGGTCAAAGGACAACATCCTTTTCACAGAGCGGAGTGGAGCAAAGCTTGCTGGGACTTTAGTCGTGCCCACCACCACCTCGTCAGGACAGAATAACTTTGCCTTTTGTTTTTATCCGCTGACCACACATAACAAGCGGTTCCTTGAAAACGACTTAATACAAACTCAACATCCCCCTTAAATATCCTTACGTAAATAGTGAACTTGACCTTCGACCTGCGAGAACCCCACAGAAATACCGCCACCCACAATATTCCCCCCCAAAAATGTCAAACTGTTTTTCAGAAATATCAGTTTTCTAATAAACATGTTTTCATGACATTTTCAGATAACAGTCCGTTTTTTTAAACTGTTGAATTAACTTGAAATAGTAAACAATTGTGAAAACATTGTGAAGTTGTTTTTTTGGTGAAGTCTTGGACGGGTTTTGATATCTATATTTTTGTCCGCCGTGCCACATGTACAGTCCAGTGGTTGCCTCTTGCGTAACTGTATAGCAGAGCGGGTGTTATTACTCGGCGAGGTTACCACAGACCTCAAGACGTTACAGCTGCCTTCTCTCTTTGGGAGCAAAAAGACAGTTGACCGCATTCAACTGCAGAGCTACTTTCACTCTCTTGTTGAAAAACGGGAAGATGAAGGAGAAATGAGAACCTCGAGCTCACACTTCACACTTTTGTTTCAGGTTTCACAGGAAAAAACTGCAACCATAACATCGACGACTGTCCGGGTCACGAGTGTCAGAATGGAGGCACATGTGTGGACGGAGTCAACACCTACAACTGCCAGTGCAAACCAGAGTTCACAGGTTTGTAAATCCCATCAAAGTAACTTCGTATCGCGAAGCTTGTCGGTAAAAAACGGGAGTGTTTCTGGGATGCACACCGCCCTGTAACCGCTGCTCCTCCTCCTTACCCCCACCCGCAGGTCAGCTCTGCACGGAGGACGTTGACGAGTGCCAGCTGATGCCCAACGCCTGCCAAAATGGCGGCACGTGCCACAACACCTACGGCAGCTACCAGTGCGTGTGCGTGAACGGCTGGACCGGCGACGACTGCAGCGAGAACATCGACGACTGCGCCA